>NC_041387.1:578447668-578479190 GCF_002162155.2 Triticum dicoccoides | reverse complement strand
GGCTCGGGCCCCGTGGGCCCTGGCGGCGGAGGAGAGAGAGGGGGGCCGACGGCGGTGACATGGCGATGGGGGATTGGCCGGGCGTGACGGCGCAGACATGTCCGACGGCTGGGTGGACGCGTCCGGCGGCGGGAGGAGGAAGAGGCTAGGGTTAGACCGAGAATTTCGGGGGAGGGGGAGTTTATATAGGTAGAGGGAGCTAGGAGAGTCCAAATGGGGAGCGGTTTTCGCCCACACGATCATGATCAAACGACCGAGAGTATGGAGGGGGTTTGGATGGGCTCATGGGCTGTGGTGAAGAGGGGCTGGGATGCAAAGAGAGAGGGGTTTCGGTGTTACACGGTTAACCGTTGGGGCATCAAACGACCTCCAAATGGAGCAAAATTTGACGGGCGGTCTACCGGTGATATACCAAGGCCACTCGGCAAATCTCGGCCCATTCCAAGAATGTTTTTATCCTGCTCACGAAACAAGGTTTGAGAGGGGCGACGGGCGCGTGCGGGTGTGTTTGTGCTCAGAATGGACAGCAGGGAGAACCGGCGGAACCCGTACGGATGCAAGTTTGAAAAACATGAGGATGCAATGCATATGATGACATGGCAAAATGCAACACGCAAGAAAATGACATGGCAAGGACGGAGAATAACTGGAAGACACCTGGCGCATCGGATTTGGGGCGTTACAGATGCCCAAGGCACCCCAAGTGAATATTCAAGGATACTCAAGCGTTTAAGCTTGGGGATCCCCCGGAAGGCATCCCATCTTTCTTCAACAAGTATCAGTATGTTTTCGGATTCGTTTCATTCATGCGATATGTGCAAATCTTGGAGTGTCTTTTGCATTTAGTTTTGACTTTTCTTTTTTTTGCACCATGCTGGTATGAGATAGTCCATGGTTGATTTATAGAATTCTCATTGCACTTCACGTAAATCTTTTGAGTATGGCTTTATAGAATGCTTCATGTGCTTCACTTATATCATTTGAAGTTTGGATTGCATGTGTCTCTTCACATAGAAAACCGCCATTTGTAGAAAGCTCTTTTGCTTCACTTATATTTTTTAGAGCATGGGCATATCTTTTGTAGAAAGAATTAAACTCTCTTGCTTCACTTATATCTATTTAGAGAGATGACAGGAATTGGTCATTCAAATGGTTAGTCATAAAATCCTACATAAAACTTGTAGATCACTGAATATGGTATGTTTGATTCCTTGCAATAGTTTTGCGATATAGAGATGATAATATGTGGGAGGTTCTAGTAAATGGTTGTGTTTAGTAAGAATATTGGTGTTAAGGTTTTTGATTCCCGAAGCATGCACGTATGGTCTCCTAACTATGTAACCAAATTGGCGTGCATTGTATTTTGATTGTTTATCTTTGCGTGAAGGTCGGGGGCGCGCGATGGTCAACTCCTACCAACCTACCCCCTAGGAGAATGCATAGTAGTACTTTGCTTCGAGGGCCAATAAACTTTTGCAATAAGTATATGAGTTCTTTATGACTAATGTCAGTCCATGGATTATACGCACTCTTACCTTTCTGCAATTTGCTAGCCTTTCCTCGAGAGTTGGTGCATACTTCATCGGTGCATCCAAACCCCGTGATACGATACACTCTATCACACATAAGCCTCCTTATATCTTCCTCAAAACATCCACCATACCTACCTATCATGGCATTTCCATAGCCATTCCGAGATATATTGCCATGCAACTTCCATCATCATCATCATGACTTGAGCATTCATTGTCATATTGCTTTGCATGATAGTAAGATAGCTAGCATGATGTTTTCATGGCTTGTCTGTTGTTTGATATCTTTGCTGTGCTAGATCATTGCACATCCCGGTACACCGCCGGAGGCATTCATATAGAGTCATATTTTCGTTCTAGTATCGACTTGTAATATTGAGTTGTAAGTAAATAAAAGTATGATGATCATCATTATTAGAGCATTGCCCCAGTGAGAAAAGGATGATGGAGACTATGATTCCCCCACAAGTCGGGATGAGACTCTGGATATTATGAAAAATAAAAGAGGCCAAAGAAGCCCAAATAAAAAAAGAGGCCAAAGAATCCCACCAAAAAAAGAAAATAAAAAAATGAGAGAAAAAGAGAGAAGGGGCAATGTTACTATCCTTTTACCACACTTGTGCTTCAAAATAGCACCATGTTCTTCATATAGAGAGTCTGTTGAGTTATCACTTTCATATACTAGTGGGAATTTTCATTATAGAACTTGGCTTGTATATTCCGGTGATGGGCTTCCTCAAATGCCCGAGGTCTTCATGAGCAAGCAAGTTGGATGCACACCCACTTAGTTTCAGTTTGAGCTTTCATACACTTATAGCTCTTAGTGCATCCGTTGCATGGCAATCCCTACTCCTCGCATTGACATCAATTGATGGGTATCTCCATAGCCCGTTGATTAGCCGCGTTGATGTGAGACTTTCTCCCTTTTTGTCTTCTCCACACAACCTCCACCATCATACTCTATTCCACCTATAGTGCTATATCCATGGCTTGTGCTCATATATTGTGTGAGGGTTGAAAAAGCTGAAGCGCGTTAAAAAGTATGAACCAATTGCTTGGTTGACACCGGGATGGGCATGAGGGGTACCTTGTGTTAAGAAAAGGGAGCATAAAAGACTATATGATTTTGTAGGGATAACGTTCTTTAGCATTGATATTTTTAAAGACATGATTGTTTGTTGGGATGCCCGAGTATTAGATTCTTTTATGTCAAATGATAGACTATTGCTTTGAATCACTCGTGTCTTAATATTCATGCCATGATTAGATTACATGATCAAGATTATGCTAGGTAGCATTCCACATCAAAATTATCTTTTTTATCATTTACTTACTCGAGGACGAGCAGGAATTAAGCTTGGGGATGCTGATATGTCTCCGTCGTATCTATAATTTTTGATTGTTCCATGCCAATATTACACAACTTATACTTTTGGCAACTTTTCATACTACTTTTGGGACTAACATATTGATCCAGTGCCCAGTGCCAGGTCCTGTTTGTTGCATGTTTTTTGTTTCCCAGAAAATCCATATCAAACAGAGTCCAAACGGGATAAAAACTGACGGAGATTTTTTATGGAATAAATGTGAATTTTGTGAAGTGGAATCAACGCGAGACGATGCTTGAGGGGCCCATGAGGCAGGGGGCGCGCCCCAGGGGGGTGGGCGCGCCCCTGGCCCTCATGGACACCTCGTAAGGCGGTTGTTTCCCTTCTTTCGCCACAAGAAAGGTAATATCCAAAAAAATCATGTTCAAAGTTTCAATCCAATCGGAGTTACGGATCTGTGGGAATATAAGAAACGGTGAAAGGGCAGAATCTAAAGGCAAAAACAGAGAGACACAGAGAGACATATCCAATCTCAGAGGTGCTCTCGCCCCTCCCACGCCATGGAGACCATGGACCAAAGGTAAACCCTTCTCCCACCTAGGGAGAAGGTCAAGGAAGAAGAAGAAGGAGAGGGGCCCTCTCCCCCTCGCTTCCGGTGGCGCCGGAGTGCCATCGGGGCCATCATCATGACAGTGATCTACACCAACACCCCCGTCATCTTACCAAACATCGTCATCACCTTCCCCCATCTATATTCAGTGGTCCACTCTCCCGCAACCGGCTGTACCCTCTACTTGAACATGGTGCTTTATGCTTTATATTATTATCCAATGATGTGTTGCCATCCTATGATGTCTGAGTAGATTTTCATTGTCCTATCGATAATTGGTGAATTGCTATGATTGGTTTTATTTTCTTGTGTTTATGTTGCTGTCCTTTGGTGCCCATCATATGGGCGCGCTCGTGGATCACATAGGGTTAGTTGTATGTTGATAGGACTATGTATTGGAGGGCAAGAGTGAAGAAGCTTCAACCTAGCATAGAAATTGATGCATACGGGATTGAAGGGGGACCAATATATCTTAATGCTATGGTTGGGCTTTACCTTAATGATCGTTAGTAGATGCGGATGCTTGGTAATAGTTCCAATCATAAGTGCATAGAATTCCAAGTCAGGAATGACATGCTAGCAGTGGCCTCTCCCACATAAAACTTGCTATCGGTCTACTAAAGTAGTCAATTGCTTAGGGACAATTTCACAAATCCTACCACCACTTTTCCACACTCGCTATACTGACTTTATTTCTTTATCTAAATAACCCCTAGTTTTTATTTACGTGCTCTTTATATTCTTGCAATTCTATCCAACAACACCTACAAAGTACTTCTAGTTTCATACTTGTTTTAGGTAAAGCGAACGTTAAGCGTGCGTAGAGTTGTATCGGTGGTCGATAGAACTTGAGGGAATATTTGTTCTACCTTTAGCTCCTCGTTGGGTTCGACACCCTTACTTATCGAAAGAGGCTACAATTGATCCCCTATACTTATGGGTTATCATGTTGCTTTGCTTTGATATGCTTAATGCTTGTCACTAGGGCCCGAGTGCCATGATTTCATATCTGAACCCTTTCTGTTTTCATGAATATATTTGTGTTCTTGATCCGATCTTTTAAGTTATACGCACCTGCTACCTGTTATGATCCGTATACCCCAAGGTGACAATAATTGGGATTCTTTCCGGTGATTACCGTAATTTGAGGAGTTCATGTATTCACTAAGTGTTAATGCTTTGTTCCGGTTCTCTATTGAAAGGAGGCCTTAATGTCCCTTAGTTTCCTTATGGACCCCGCTGCCACGGGAGAGTGGGACAAAACATGTCATGCAAGTTCTTATCGCAAGCACGTATGAATATATATACGGAATACATGCCTACATTACATTGATGAATTGGAGCTAGTTTTGTGTTGCCCTAGGTTATGACTGTTACATGATGATCCAATGTTATCACCGACCCAATGCCTACGAGCTTTTCACATATGGTTTCTTGCTAAGTTACTACTGCTGTTGTTGCTACTATCATAATTGCCACAAAACTATTGTTGCTACCATTACTGCGGCTATTGTTATTGTTGCTACTGTTACTATCATTGCTACTGCTATCAAAATACCATACTACTGTGCTATTGATCACTCTACTGCAGATATTTAGTCTCTAGGTGTGGTTGACTTGACAACTCAACAGCTAATACTTGCAAGTATTCTTTGGCTCCCCTTGTGTCAAATCAATAAATTTGGGTTGAATACTCTACCCTCGAAAACTGTTGTGATACCCTATACTCGTGGGTTATCAGAATCACGCCAAGCAGAGTTACATGGGACCTACAAGCTCAGACGTCACTCCCTAGTCCCTACCCCCCAGGACCCGTGTGGTGAGCTTGTGACTCCTTCGTGGGTCTTCCGGTCCTTCCTCGAAGCTTCATAGGTCTCTTATGTTCCAAAAAAATCACCATAAATTTTCATGGCATTTGGACTTCATTTAGTATGGATTTTCTGGAAAACCAAAAACATGCTGAAAACAAGAACTTGCACTGAGCACTAGGTTAATAGGTTAGTTCATGAAAATCATATAAAAGTGGACCAAAACCATATAAAATTGTTGTAAACATGGACTGAATACTTCATAAATTATAGATACGCTGGAGACGTATCAGTGACCTTAACTTCCATTTATTTTGGCACGTATGCTCTGCATTATAACTCTTGATAACAAATCCATTACCAGCTTTAAGCAACCATGGCAAACCTCTTTCACAAACTTCCTCTATTCTTATCTTGTCATACTTGATCTTCTTGATTTGCACTATGTTCCTAATTGAAAATGCAGTAAGAGCATGTCTTAGGTCCACCACATCAGGAAATACCATCTATACTCTAAAGATAGGGGAAACCATGTCCACCTTTGCAATGAAAGGTGTAAACTTGTACTTAAGTTGCTCAGATTCATCAATGGATAGGTTGAAATTTTCATCCTCAAGCGAGTAGTCAGGCTCCACATCCTGCTCATCTTGGTTAGCTTCTTCATAAACATCAAAGTCAATGTTGTCATCATAAAGATCATCATCCCATTATCTATGTTATAATCACTGTCATTGAAATCTGAAACCACTATATCTTCAATAACCGTTTGCCCACCTTCAGTAAGAAAATTGTGCTCAACACCTTCAATCAACAAATTCTATTGTATTGTTCCCTCAGCCGCAACTTCTGAAATGTGACCTTCCCCAATAAGAGAAATGAGGTTGTGGGAAGATGATGCACTTGTTGTTGCAACACTAACTGAAGGCAATGTGCATACCAAATCAGCCCTGAAATTACTGATGAAATATGAATGGTCAACGGATACGTCTCCGTGGTAGCTACAATTTTTGATTGTTCCATGCCAATATTCTACAACTTTCATATATTTTTGGCAACTTTTTATATTATTTTTGGGACTAACATATTGATCCAGTGCCCAGTGCCAGTTCCTGTTTGTTGCATGTTTTTTATTACACAGAAAACCCATATCAAACAGAGTTCAAACGGGATAAAAACGGACGGTGATTTTTTTGGAATATTTTTGATTTTCGGGAAGAAGAATCAACATGAGACGATGCCCGCGGGGGCCACGAGGCATGGGGTGCGCCCCAGGGGGTCAGGCATGCCCTGGGCCCTCGTGGCCACCACGTAAGGCGGTTGGTACCCTTCTTTCACCACAAGAAATCTAATATCTGGATAGAGATCATGTTAAAATTTTAGCCCAATCGGAGTTACAGATCTCCGGGAATATAAGAAACGGTGAAAGGGCAGAATCAGGGAACGCAGAAACAGAGAGAGACAGAAAGACAGATCCAATCTCGGAGGGGCTCTCGCCCCTCCCACGCCATGGAGACCATGGACCAGAGGGGAAAACCTTCTCCCATCTAGGGAGAAGGTCAAGGAAGAAGAAGAAGGAGGGGGGCTCTCTCCCCCTCGCTTCCGGTGGCACCGGAACACCGCCGGGGACCATCATCATCACCGCGATCTACACCAACACCTCCGCCATATTCACCAACATCTCCATCACCTTCCACCCCTCTATGCAGTAGTGTAACCCCTCTTTTACCCATTGTAATCTCTACTTAAACATGGTGCTCAACGCTATATATTATTTCCCAATGATGTATGGCTATCCTATGATGTTTGAGTAGATCCGTTTTGTCCTATGGGTTAATTGATGATCGTGATTTGTTTGAGTTGCATGTTTTATTATTGGTGATGTCCTATCGTGCACTCCGTGTCACGCAAGCGTGAGGGATTCCCGCTGTAGGGTGTTGCAATACATTCATGATTTGCTTATAGTGGGTTGCTTGAGTGACAGAAGCATAAACCCGAGTAAGGGGGTTGTTGCGCATGGGATAAAGAGTACTTGATGCTTTAATGCTATGGTTGGGTTTTACCTTAATGATCTTTAGTAGTTGTGGATGCTTTCTAGAGTTACAATCATAAGTGCATATGATCCAAGAAGAGAAAGTATGTTAGCTTATGCCTCTCCCTCAAATAAAATTGCAATAGTGATTACCGGTCTAGTTATCGATTGCCTAGGGACAAATAACTTTCTAGTGACAAAAAGCTCTCTACTAAAACTAATTTAGTTGTGTATTTAGATAAACAGCCCCTACTTTTTATTTTTGTGCTCTTCATATTCTTGCATACTTATATTATCACACCTACAAAGTCCTTCTAGTTTCATACTTGTTTTAGGTAAAGCGAATGTTAAGCGTGCGTAGAGTTGTATTGGTGGTCGATAGAACTTGAGGGAATATTTGTTCTGCCTTTAGTTCCTCATTGGGTTCAACACTCTTCCTTATCAAAAGAGGCTACAACTGATCCCCTATAATTGTGGGTTATCAAGACCTTTTTCTGGCGCCATTGCCAGGGAGTCATAGCGCGGGGAGAATATTCTCGTGTGTGCTTGTTTGCTTTATCACTAAGTAATTTGTATATGATGTTCTAAGTTGTTCTCTATCTTCAGTCATGGATATGGAACACGAAATACCAAAAACATTAGGTCTACTTGCTACTCATGGAGATGGGGAACCTCTTAAAACCCTCGATGCTCATTATGTGAAAGATATTATGTACTACTTTGATAATCTTGAGAAAACCCCACACAATTATGTTATGGGAGACATGTTGGATCAACGTGAATACTTTAGGGATTATCGCTTGACACAAAAAGGGAAACTATTATGGGATCAAATTTATATGTTGTATTGGTATGTTAGGCAACTATGCTTGAGATATGATTATACTTGTAGCTCTAGGATGAAGGCTCCACACCTTCCCTTTTCATGCAAATTTAATGATAATAAAACCTTAGCTTCTTATGCTAATGGTATATATGATTACTATGATGTGGAACAAATAGAAGAATTCGTTGCTTTTATGGTGCTTACGAAATTGAATCTTTGTTTAAAGAGTGTGAGAATCTTTATAATGTTGTTTACAGACCTGAAAATATTGCTATACTTAAATATTGCTATGATAATTATGAATTCAATTCTGATATTGATGCATTTATTGAGGAAGTCTCCGCTGTCCAAGAAGATACTAATATTTTGCAAGAGTCTATGGAAGAAGAAATTGATGAAACTGTGAGCTCATTGGATGAAAAAGATGATGAGGAGAGCGAAGAACAAAAGGAGGAAGAGCGGATTAGCTACCCGTCCCCACCTTCTAATGAGAGTAACTCTTGAACTCATACATTGTTTAATTTCCCTTCGTGCTTACCGAAGGATGATTGCTATGATGATTGTTATGATCCCATTGATTCTCTTGAAATATCCCTTTTTGATGATGCTTGCTATGCTTGTGGCCAAGATGCCAATAAGAATTATGCTTATGGAGATGAACTTGCTATAGTTCCTTATGTTAAACATGAAATTGTTTCTATTGCACCCACACATAATAGTCCTATTACCTCTTTGAATTCTCCAAACAACACTATATCGGAGAAGTTTGTGCTTATTAAGGATTATATTGATGGGTTTCCTTTTACCATTGCACATGATAATTTTGATGATTGTGATAGAAATAATATGCATGTGCTTGCTGCTCCAACTTGAAATTATTATGAGAGAGGAACTACATCTCCACCTCTTTATGTTTCCCACATGATAGAATTGCAAGAAACTGCTTATACTATGCATTGGCCTTTACTATGTGATCATGAATTGTTCTTTTATGACATGCCGATGCCTAGGAAGAGAGTTAGACTTTGTTATTGCTTGATATATGTTACTTTGTGCTCACTACTAAATCACAAATCATTGTTAATTAAAATTGGCTTTGATATACCTTGGGATCCGGGTGGATCCATTACTTGAGCACTTTATGCTAGCTTAATGGCTTTAAAGAAAGCGCTGCCAGGGACACAACCCGGAAGTTTTAGAGAGTCATTTATTTGTGTTGAATTCTTTTGTATTGTTTAAAAACAAAAAAATAAAGAGGGGAACCCAAAACTTTTCAAAAAGGAAAGTGAAAGTGAGAAAGACAAGCATTGTTGAAGTGGGGGAGCTCCTTAAACTTTGTTCATGCTCACGGAAACTTTATGAATCTTAATTACAGAAACTTTTCATCAAAAATAATTACCCCCTTGTACAATTCCATTGTATTAAAAAAATAATGTGCCAAGGTTTGCCTTTAGGATGTTTACAATGCTTGTTGGTTTGTGCGGTGCAGGACAGAAACTTTGGCTGTAGTGAGCAATTTTACATTTTATACTGGAATGTCAAATGGTTCTGAACCTTTCTGCACTGTCTTTATATACAAATTGTTTATTTTTCCTAATTTTGGTTGAATTTTTGGGGTACCATAAGTATGATGAATGTTCAGATTACTACAGACTGCCCTGTTTAAGACACATTCTGTTTTTGATGCATAGTTTGCTTGTTTTGATGGAACTATCAATTTCTATCAGTGGATTAAGCCATGGAAAAGTTATATTACAGTAGACACAATTAAAAAACAAAATATGAATTGGTTTGCAACAGTACCTAGAGTAGTGTTTTACTTTATTATACTAACGGATCTTACCGAGTTTTCTATTGAAGTTTTGTGTGGATGAAGTGTTTGATCGAGGAGGTCTCGATATGAGGAAAAGGAAGAGAGGCAAGAGCTCAAGATTGGGGATGCCCAAGGCACCCCAAGTAAATATTCAAGGAGACTCAAACATCTAAGCTTGTGGATGCCTCATATGGCATCCCATCTTTCTTCAACAAGTATCGGTATGTTTTCAGATTCGTTTCGTTCATGCGATACGTGCAAATCTTGGAGCGTCTTTTGCATTTAGTTTTTACTTTTCTTTTATGCACCATGCTGGTATGAGATATTCGTTGGTTAATTTATAGAATGCTCATTGCACTTCACTTATATCTTTTGAGTATGGCTTTATAGAATGCTTCATGTGCTTCACTTATATCTTTTGAAGTTTGGATTGCATGTTTCTCTTCACATAGAAAACTGCCATTTGTAGAATGCTCTTTTGCTTCACTTATATTTTTTAGAGCGTGGGCATATCTTTTGTAGAAAGAATTAAACTCTCTCGCTTCACTTATATATATTTAGAGAGATGACAGGAATTGGTCATTCACATGGTTAGTCATAAAATCCTACATAAAACTTATAGATCACTGAATATGATATGTTTGATTCCTTGCAATAGTTTTGTGATATAAAGATGATAATATGTGGGAGGTACTAGTAAATGGTTGTGTTTATTAAGGATATTGGTGTTAAGGTTTGTGATTCCCGAAGCATGCACGTATGGTCTCCTAACTATGTAACCAAATTGGCGCGCATTGTATTTTGATTGTTTACCTTTGTGTGAAGGTCGGGGGCGCGCGATGGTTAACTCCTACCAACCTCCCACCTAGGAGCATGCATAGTAGTACTTTGCCTTGAGGGCTAATAAACTTTTGCAATAAGTATATGAGTTCTTTATGACTAATGTGAGTCCATTGATTATATGCACTCTCACCCTTCAATCATTGCTAGCCTCTTCGGTACCGTGCATTGCCCTTTCTCACCTTGAGAGTTGGTGCAAACTTCGCCGGTGCATCCAAACCCCATGATGATACGCTCTATCACACATAAGCCTCCTTACATCTTCCTCAAAACAGCCACCATACCTACCTATCATGGCATTTCCATAGCCATTCCGAGATATATTGCCATGCAACTTCCATCATCATCATATACATGACTTGAGCATTCATTGTCATATTGCTTTGCATGATCGTAAGATTTCTAGCATGATGTTTTCATGGCTTGTCCGTTTTTTGATGTCATTACTATGCTAGATCATTGCACATCCCGGTACACCGCCGGAGGCATTCATATAGAGTCATATCTTTGTTCTAGTATCGAGTTATAATATTGAGTTGTAAGTAAATAAAAGTGTGATGATCATCATTATAGAGCATTGCCCCCCCAAAAAAGGGAGAGGCCAAAGAAGCCTAAATAAAAAAGGGGGCCAAGAAGCCCATCAAAAAAAGGGGCAATGTTACTATCCTTTTATCACACTTGTGCTTCCTCATAGCATCATGTTCTTCATATAGAGAGTCTCTTGAGTTATCACTTTCATATACTAGTGGGAATTTTCATTATAGAACTTGGCTTGTATATTCCAATGATGGGCTTCCTCAAATGCCCGAGGTCTTCATGAGCAAGCAAGTTGGATGCACACCCACTTAGTTTCCAATTTGACCTTTCATACACTTATAGCTCTTAGTGCATCCGTTGCTTGGCAATCCCTACTCCTCGCATTGACATCAATTGATGGGCATCTCCATAGCCCATTGATTAGCCGCATCGATGTGAAACTTTCTCCCTTTTTGTCTTCTCCACAAAACCTCCACCATCATACTCTATTTCACCTGTAGTGCTATATCCATGGCTTGCGCTCATGTATTGCGTGAGGGTTGAAAAAGCTGAAGCGCGTTAAAAAGTATGAACCAATTGCTTGGCTGACACCGAGATGAGCATGAGGGGTACCTTATGTTAAGAAAAGGGAGCATACAAGACTATATGGTTTTGTAGGGATAACATTCTGTAAGCATTTATATTTTGAAAGGCATGATTGTTTGTTGGGATGCCCGAAGTATTATTGTTTTTATGTCAAACGATAGACTATTGCCTTGAATCACTCATGTCTTAATATTCATGCCATGATTAGATTACATGATCAAGATTATGCTAAGTAGCATTCCACATCAAAAATTATCTTTTTTATCATTTACCTACTCGAGGACGAGCAGGAATTAAGCTTGGGGATGCTGATATGTCTCTGTCGTATCTATAATTTTTGATTGTTCCATGCCAATATTCTACAACTTTCATATACTTTTGGCAACTTTCTATAATATTTTTGGGACTAACATATTGATCCAGTGCCAAGTGCCAGTTCCTGTTTGTTGCATGTTTTTTGTTTCGCAGAAAACCCATATCAAACGGAGTCTAAACGGGATAAAACTAATGGAAATTTTTATTGGAATATTTATGATTTTTGGGAAGAATAAGCAATGCGAGACGATGCCCGAGGGGGCCACGAGGCAGGGGCGCGCCCTAGGGGGTCAGGCGCACGCTGGGCCCTCGTGGCCACCCTGTAAGGTGGTTGGTGCCCTTCTTCCGCCGCAAGAAAGCTAATATCCGGATAGAGATCATGTTAAAATTTCAACCCAATCGGAGTTACGGATCTCCGGGAATATAAGAAACGGTGAAAGGGCAGAATCAGGGAACGCAGAACCAGAGAGAGACAGAGAGACAGATCCAATCTCGGAGGGGCTCTCGCCCCTCTCACGCCATGGAGACCATGGACCAGAGGGGAAAACCTTCTGCCATCTAGGGAGAAGGTCAAGGAAGAAGAAGAAGGAGGGGGGCTCTCTCCCCCTCGCTTCCGGTGGCACCGGAACGCCGCTGGGGGCCATCATCATCACCGTCATCTACACCAACACCTCCACCATATTCACCAACATCTCCATCACCTTCCTCCCCTCTATGCAGTGGTGTAACCCCTCTTTTACCCGTTGTAATCTCTACTTAAACATGGTGCTCAACGCTATACATTATTTCCCAGTGATGTATGGCTATCCTATGATGTTTGAGTAGATCCGTTTTGTCCTATGGGTTAATTGATGATAATGATTGGTTTGAGTTGCATGTTTTATTATTGGTGATGTCCTATGGTGCTCTCTGTGTCGCGCAAGCATGAGGGATTCCCGCTGTAGGGTGTTGCAATACGTTCGTGATTCGCTTATAGTGGGTTGCTTGAGTGACAGAAGCATAAACCCGAGTAAGGGGGTTGTTGCGTATGGGATATAGAGGACTTGGTGCTTTAATGCTACGATTGGGTTTTACCTTAATGATCTTTAGTAGTTGTGGATGCTTGCTAGAGTTCCAATCATAAGTGCATATGATCCAAGAAGAGAAAGTATGTTAGCTTATGCCTCTCCCTCAAATAAAATTGCAATAGTGATTACCGGTCTAGTTATCGATTGCCTAGGGACAAATAACTTTATCGTGACAAAAAGCTCTCTACTAAAACTAATTTAGTTGTGTCTTTATCTAAATATCCCCTACTTTTTATTTTCATGCTCTTTATATTCTTGCATACTTATCTTATCACACCTACAAAGTCATTCTAGTTTCATACTTGTTTTAGGTAAAGCGAACATTAAGCGTGCGTAGAGTTGTATCGGTGGTCGATAGAACTTGAGGGAATATTTGTTCTACCTTTAGCTCCTCGTTGGGTTCGACACTCTTACTTATAGAAAGAGGCTACAATTGACCCCCTATACTTGTGGGTTATCATCAACCATGATTATAGGCATTTTATGCTCAGTACTAGCTCTGATCATATGATGCAAATCATCATCCTCTAATTCTTATCAAACCATCAGAAATTGTTTTATGAGGTATGCACCAATAAATGATGTCCCCACTCATTGGATATCCCAACCAAATCATGTGCTTTTCAAGCAACGCATATGAGAATGTGGCAGAGCCAACAAAGTCAAGAACCTCGACGGAATGGTTCCAGTACTCCATGATATGCCTCGAACATATCTATAATTTATGAAGTATTCATGACATGTTTACAATAATTTTATATGGTTTTGGTATGATTTGAATTGAACTAACCCGGACGGACGCTATTTTCAGCAGAACTACCGTGGTGTTATTTTTTGTGCAGAAATCAAAGTTCTCCAAATGCAACGAAACTTATAAAAATTATTTTGGAACAAAAGAGGCACTAGAAGCTTCGTGCGAGGACTAGAAGGTGAAGGAGGTGAGCACAACCCACCACGACGCGCCAGGGGCCTTGCCCGTGTGCTGGTGGGTTGTGGTCACCTCGAGGCCCAACTCAGCGTGAGACCGCCGCCAAAAATCCTATAAATACGTAAACCCTCTAAAATAACCCTAGATTAGAAGTTCCGCCACCACAAGCCTTTGTAGCCACGAAAAACCAATCTAGACCCTGTTCCGGCACTCTGCCGGAGGGGGAAGTCATCACTGATGGCTATCTTCATCACTAAAAAAAAGGACACATTTGTGACATTTTGGGCCGAACGAAATTTTTTCTGTCCTACTTATGACACTTCTATGACGATAATTGTGAAAAAACCCAGTATCATCATAGATGTGGTGGGCTCCTACTTCTATGACAAAAAATCATGACAGAAAATGGGCTTTTCGTCTTGGGTGGGCCGGAGACGCAGCTGCATGACATTCTTTGGGCCATCCATGACGGAAAAAACGTGGTAGAAGCGAGGGCGAGGAAAATATCGGGGTGTTCCCTGTTACGGTGGTTGGTCGGGGGCCGAGCGATGCGCGTTTCTCTCGTACACGTACGCGCGTGGGTGCAAGGCGTTGGGCTCTAACTGAATCCGAGCGAGGCGTTCGCCTACTAAACCCGAGAGATTGCACTGCAGGCTACGCGTTACTGAACCCGAGCGATCGACCGATGGTTGTTAACTGAACCCGATCGAGCGATTCCTTCTCTACTGTTGTAACTGAAGCCGATCGATGCTGCCTCTGGATGAACAGTGAGTGTTGTTGGGGGGTGGATGAATAGTTCCTAGTGGGGGGTTGGATGAACAGGACCCCATGGTAGTAGAGGCCGTTGCCGCTGGATGAACAAGACAACGATCGAGCCGGTTGGTGGTGGATGAACAGGACCCCATGGAGGGCTGGATGAATAGGACCCTGTGGAGGGCTGGTTGAACAGTAGCCGGTGGAGGGCTGGATGAACAGTAGCCCATGGAGGGGTGGTTGAACAGGACCCCGTGGAGAGGGCTGGTTGAACAGTAGCCGGTGGAGGAGCGCGCAGTGGAGGCTGGATGAACAAGAGCCCGTGGATGAACACTCGTAGGTGGAGGCTGGAGGAGTTCGACAGCCGTGGAGGCTGAAGGAGGTCAACGGTGAAGATGAACATCATCCCGTGGAGTACCGTTTTGCGGTACGCCACACCCCTCCCAATGAACAAGAACCCAGTTTTGATCGTAGCGCTCCAACACAAGTCTGTTTCCTCCGTTTTGCAGTACGCCACACCCCTCTCGATCAATAGGACCCCGTTTCGACCGTAGGAGGTGCAACAGAAGTCCGTTTCCTCCGTTTTGCGGTACGCTAGACCCCTCCCAATGAACAGGATCCCATTTCGACCGTGGTCGGTCGAACACAAGGCTGTTTCCTCCATTCTGCGGTACACTAGGCCTTGTATCCATCGACTGTTCCGTCCAAGCCCTCCCGATGAACACGACAACACATTCCGTTCCAACCCAGCCGGTTGGCTCCCCATGACCACGGCGACGATGCAACTTCTCCGTTTCGACCCAGCCATGTACACGAGCCCTGGCCGTACGTATGCGCGAGTAGGCATTCGAGACCCCGCCCGTATGTACGTACGTGGCCGTATTTTCTTTCTTGCACCCTGGCCGCTGTACGTACGTGTACATGCTATGTGCGCACCTCTACTACGACACGTGTGCCCCTCTACTATGACACGTGTGCGCCTCTACATCAACCAGTATGTACGTACATGTTCGCAACCATAATGACAATGCTACATACGCTTTGACCAGGTGGGTCCCAACTGACAGGCACTTCCTTGCATGCGAAGATGTAGCTGGTGGGTCCTAGCAGTCCGGGGGGCGAATCATTATTTTTTTGCCTATAATATGGACGCACTTCCTTGCTTGCGAAGATGTAGCTGGTGGGTCCCAACAGTCAAGGGGGAAACATTTTTTCGCGAAATACGGTGGCCCGTCCAGTGGGTCCCTACTGTCAGGTGGAGGAATGATTATTTTGCACGTAATAAGGATGCACTGCGTTGCTGCGACCATGGACCCAGCTGTCAGCCTCTCCACATACAGTACTCTTCCGATGGAAGTCATTCCTTGACCATGTTGACCACGCCGCGCCGAGAGCACCGGGGCAGTGGACAATGACGAGGCCTAGGAAGGGAACGATGCGGAGCCGGGGAAGATGCGGCAGTGGATGCCCATGCGAAGAGGAGTACGAGGATTCACTGGTTCGGCTGCGGTGTGAGGCTGCGGTCGCCGCAGAATAACAGGGGGTGTGGGTGAGTGGAGGGATGGTCTGGCTAGCGGTGGGAGTAGTAGGGGGAGGTGAGGCCTCCGCGGCAGCACAGCCGGCCACGGGAGGCACGAGCAGGCGGCACGACCGGCGCTGCTTTGGGAGGCTGGAGCAAAAAGACCAAAGGTTGAAAAAGCACTATGGCCATTGGATGGACATCATACGGTCACTGGAGCTAGAATCGTTCATATTGACTAAGTTGACAAAGCCCTCCATCCCCGTGAACTTAGTAGGCCCACAAGTCAGCCTCCCACTATGCTGGGTCCCAGCTAGCAGGGGGAGTATTCATTTTTTGTGCGTAATAAGGAGGCACTTCCTTGCATGCGAAGATATAGCTGGTGGGTCCGACCTGTCAGTGGGGGGAACGTTTTTTTGTGAAACACAGAGGCCCTTCCGGTGGGTCCCAGATGTCAGGTGGAGGGATCATTATTTTGCGCGTAATAAGGAGGCATTTCCTTGTGTGCGGCCGTGGACCCAGCCGTCAGTCTCTCCACATATAGTCCACGTCCGTTGGAAGTCATTCCTTGACCACGTTGACCACGCCGCGCTGAGAGCACCAGGGCGGTGGACAACGGCGAGGCCTAGGAAGGGGACGACGCAGAGCCGGGGAAGACACGGCAGTGGATGCCCACGCGGAGAGGAGTGCGAGGGTTCAATGGTTCGGCTTCGGTGTGAGCCTACCATCGCCGCAGAATAACAGGGGGTGTGGGTGAGTGGAGGGATGGCCTGGCCAGTGGTGGGAGTAGTAGGGGGCGGTGAGGCCTCCGCGGCAGCACAGCCGGCCACGAGAGGCAGGAGCAGGCGGCACAACCGGCGCTGCTTTGGGCGGCTAGAGCAAGAAGACCAGAGGTTGAAGAAGCACGACCACCGTTGGATGGACATCGTATGGTCACTGCAGCTAGAATCGTTTATATTGACTAAGTTGACAAAGCCCTTGGTACGCGTCAACTTAGTAGGCCCAGGGGTCAGCCTCCAAAATAGTGCACCCTAGATGTCAGGGGGAGGAATCATTTTTTGGGTGGGTGAAGCTAGAATATCCGAGATTGAAGAACAAGCATGACATCCGTTGGATGGACATCCAACGACCACTGCTGCTAGAACCATGTGTTGACTATAAGTTGACAAAGCCTTGCATATGCGTGAACTTACTTTTTTTAGGGGACGCATCAACTTAGTAGGCCCACAAGTGTGTGGCAGAGAACTTATAGCTCATTTGGGATTTGTAAGAATGTACAGCCCATTTTTGAATTCTAATGGAATTTACTACAGCCCATTTACAATTTGTTAAAAGTACAACCCATTTTCTAGCTAGGACAACGATTAATAATTTCAACCAACTATTCAAAACAGAATTCAATAAAATTTCCCACATTTTGATGGGATCCGAAATATTTTTCTCCCGAAATTTCTAGTCAGATTAAATACAATTTCAATATAAATTCGTATTACGTAAAAATCCAACAAAACATTGCACGCGCAACAATTAGTGAAATTAAAAATTTGAAAATCCAAAAATAATATTGTATAAACTAATTACGTGTTTGGTGCATTTTTTATAGTTACTGCCCAGTTTTTATAATTACATCCCATTTATTATTTCTTAAAGCCCATTTTCCTGTTAAGCATAACGCATCCCTCCTAGGAAAGATTTGCAGCCCAGCGGGGCGGAGAATAACAAGTTGACCTTGCCTGGGTATTCCTCAAAAAAAAGTATAACCGGGCTAGCCATTTTCAGCTTGAAAAAAATTAATATCTGGGCTGGATATCTAGCATGGGCTAGACGGGCCACAACCTGCCCAGTTAATACCCTGCTCTCCTCTGAAAAACAACGAAAACATCGCTCAAGAAAAACTCTGCAGTGCTCACACCTCAAAAACACAAATACTGCTCGAGCTGCTTGGTCCCAGCTGTCGGCTGCTCCTTGTGCAATTCTCTCATTTATTGACTACATAGGTTGACAATGGTGTGGGACCGTGATGTCAGGAAACCAGGAGGAAGCAAAAAATATATAGTTGTGCATAATAAGGAGGCACTTGCGTACGTACGACTATGACCCTAGTGAGTCCCTACTGTCATCTAGTCAAAATAAAGTCATCTCCTGAATCCTCATGTTCGTTGACCATGTTGAAAAAGCTCGGCGCCACAGTGAGCGCAATAACTCGAAGGACGATGGAGAGGGCCTCGCGGGCCCTACGGATGGTCTGATACAGCGCCCACTGCTCATTCAGGAAGCCAGGATCATCGGACACCTATGAGCACCTTCGAGAGATTGAGACAACATGAAACGGTAAGGCCGCGCTTGGGAGCTCAGGTTTATTTCACACCTGTATTAAGATACAAGTGTAATTTACTCGTCATCGGAAACAACGCGTAAAATATAGGCGTAATGAAACCGAGGGCCCGAGGTCTGTAAGTAAAACTGGCAGGTTATGCCTGCAATTTGAGATACCAGTGTATATTTTACTAGTCGAAAACGACCAACCAAGCGCTTTGCCCGCGACCATATGCTTTTATTTACAAGCGTCAGTTTTACAAGCGGTTTTGGTTGGAAAACGACGATCCAATCATGGCATAAGATGATGAGTTAGTCATAAGATCATATGGTTTCACCTCTAACCTACCCAAGTTGTCGTATAGGCTATGAATGAAACATAAGACAATGAACTTCTTAAGCATAGAAACAACAGAAGAGGACCATCTTCATAACATGCAAATATCTGGCATTAGCTCAACATGCAAAGCAATATGAAGCATTATTCTCAGGAGGCACGGTGAACAGCTCGTGATGCCACATTCCACAACATTCCAAGCTCAACTTTGCAATCAAACTCACAAGGCCTGGCATTACATAGACAACATTCAGAATAAAATCTTAAAATACCTTACATAAGTCAACATTCATGTGACTATGCATCTCAGCAGAGTAAATATTTCTAGGAATAGGAAAAAACGATCGACGTTGCTCACAGCAAAGGGCGTCCCACTCAAAAATATCAAATGCATGTCTTCTGGCTAACATCAATGAGCAAAATTTGACAAGGTTTTCCAATTCCAATATATTAAACTAATGTCTTCTTGCTAACATCAATCATTAAACTTTGACAAGATTTTCCCATTCAAAATATGTAATGCATATGATTGTGGAACAGGCAGGGTTTGTCATCAGTTTGTCAACTGATAATCCGGTGGCTCAAGGTGACAATGAATGATTAGAGAACCATTCGATGTGTTGCGCATGATGAAGTATTATGGAGGACACAAACCATCTGAACATTTTGTGCAGTTCTACTAAAATCAAGTTGAGCACCCCTATGGATTTCGTATTTATATGCTGCAAGAAAATAAAGACACATCAGCACACACATGAATATTGGCCCCAGTGTCAACCCACCAATCGGTGGACTAATAAACTGAAAGTACGGTAAACAGATTACCATACCCAGATGCCCCATCATTGTTGCTTAGAATGACATTGACAGACTTGGAGCCCTGTCATGGCTTCTTGTACTTGTTTGGGCACTTTTTGCCCAGTGCACTCCACATGTTGTAGAGTTGCCTATGCTCTCTGCAGACTAGTCATGTCACCAGCATCTACTAATACTCTGTAAAGCTTCTTGATCATTCCTTCTATAATGTAGCGCAAACAGTGACTGCTTCTTTCTGCGAAGTGGTAAGACCAACTGGACCCACTAATGCAACAATTTGCCTTAGACACATTGGCTCCTTTTGTGCAGTTCAAATAAAATAAAAGTCGGAATAAAACCGACCTTTAATATTGATATCCCTGTAAGCAACAATAGGTATAAGGGAAACAATTACTAAGAAATAACGGTTGATGACTTGTACTCCCAGAAGAAAAACATCTACTGATCTACCTTATCTTAATGGGAAACAAAGCAGGAGAGTAGCAATTCTCCATCAGTGTGATTCATTCATATTAACTGAGACATTATCCTAACAATGCCTTGTTTCAACATGTATAAAGAATGACAAAGCAGAAAAGTACCATTCCTAAAACAATGCGACTAATTCATTTTAACAGAGACATTATCTTAACAATACCTTGGTTAAACATGTAGAAAGAACTACAAAGAAGGATAGTACCATTCCTGAAACAATGCGACTAATTCATTTTAACAGAGGCAAAAAAGGAATCAATTACTGGCCAATAAAGGAGGATGAAACATGCGGCCACAAAAATGGTAATCCCGCCAATCCCTAATAAGTGTTGCAGTTTTGAACTAAGATTCAGTAGTTAATTAATTCTGAGAGTGGCATTGCTTAATTTTACCAGCGGCATTAGATTAACAAAAAGCATGAACAGTTCCGGGGGGAGTGGGCGCAACAACAGCATGTGCTTCCATCTACTTATAAAGGGGGTGATGCAGAGTTTTGTTGTAAGAAAGAAACAAGCATCATGTCTGGGTTGGAACAATTTTTGCTCACTTAATGGTAAAAGACAGCAGTTCAATAGCTTCAATTCAACATTTATCCAAAACAGTGCCAATACAATTAGCACAACACCTCAAAGCACATTGCAGCATCATGTGGATGAAACTCAGTACTGACATTTCTTGACCAAGATTTGAAACAGCTCGTGAGGAGGATTTTAACGAAATCCCAACACTTATATGAAAATCCGATCTCCTTTTGTGCAGTTCCACAAAAATTAAGCAAAGTCGATGATGTGCCATTCAAGTTGAACTGCACAAAACACTCTAAAACGTAAGTGTTTCGCGTAGCGAAGCAAAATGTCGCAATAGCAACAAATTGAATAGATATCCATGTTTTAACAGAGACAAAAAAGGAATCAATTACTGGCAAATAAAGGAGGATGAAACATGCGGCCACAAAAATGGTAATTCCGCAAATCCCTAACAAGTGTTGCAGTTTTGAACTAAGATTCAGTAGTTAATCCTGAGAGTGGCATTGCTTAATTTTACCAGCGGCATTAGATTAAAAAAAAGCATAAACATTTCCAGGGGAGAGTGGGCACAACAACACCATGTGCTTCCATCTACTTATAAAGGGGGTGATGCAGAGTTTGTTGTAACAAAGCAACAAGCATCATGTCTGGGTTGGTACCATTTTTGTTCACTACTTAATGGGAAAAGAGAGCAATACAATAGCTTCAATTCAACATTTATTTAAAACAGTACCAATACAAGTAGCACAGCATCTCAAAACACACTGCACGATCATGTGGATGAAGGCTAGTACCAACCTGTCATGACGCACACAAGATCACGTGCGAATCTGCCAACACGAATAGGAAATCCAATCTCGTTTTCTGTAGTTGCACTGAAATCAAGCAAAGTTGTCGGTGTGACATTTAAGTTTGCTGTAGCAACAAGTTGAATAGTTTGTGCCTCAGAAAATTAGTCGGTTTCAAAATAGAGTTGTCGATCGTTTGGCCATTTATAGCCGATCTGAGCGAGCTACGACTGTGTGGCTTGGCTCGGTTCCACCTCGTATCGAGGATTTGTGGCCTCTTGACTGTAACTCTATGAATTGGCAACAAAACTCCCTTTACCCCCGCGAAAAAAGTTGAATAGATATCCCTGTTTTAACAGAGGCAAAAATGGGAAACAATTACTAGCCAATAAAGGAGGATGAAACAAACGGCGACAAAAAGAAGCATCTAACTTATCTTGATGCAAAACAAAGTAGGATAGTAGCATTTCTAAAACGGTTGCATTGATTCATACTAACAGAGACATTCTCTTAAAACGACATTCGGTAAAAATGTAATTTACTTTTAACAGTGGCATCGCTTCAATTTTCTAGCGGCATTCTTAGATTAACAACAGCAAAATAGTTGTACGAGACATGAGACGTGGGACATGCCAGCACCATGTGTGTCCACACATATCTACATTGGTCCCATATTTGTTCTCTTTGAACCTTTTTCCTATGTGAGGGCAGAAAATCTAGTCCTGCACAAACTACCCGGCCCCCCAGTTTCTTTCCCTTTTCAACAAAGAGATCGGTTCCTTATAGATGTGTGTACTAGGTTACCCCCTTTATCCCTTTTCGACGTACAAAGCGGTTGGATAGCCAGTCTATACTACTTTCCCTCCCTCCTTTCCTCATTGAAGCACGTCCTAGATTCATGCTCCACCCCACCGTACCCTACTTTCCTCTTTGAACCAAGAGCTAGATTCGACCACAAAATCGAAAAAGATCCGCATGCAGCTAGAGCAATGACGGTTTCAAAGAAACTTATACCTTAGGGTCGTCGGGATGCGGCAAGGCGTGCGACGGGAGTCCAGATCTGCCCACACTACGTATGACAGCGAGGAAGAAGGGATCGGTGGCCCTCCCACACAGGTGCTGGGTGAAAGAGAACAGCTCTACCGACAATGGGTTGCCTCCCTCGCCGAAGGCGATAGAGTGAACATTGCACCTCCTCCCCTTCCCAGTGCGACGGGATTCGGACACCTCCTTCACCAGCTGTGAGGGGGGATAGAGAGACAGAGGCCAATGCAGTCTTGTTTAGATCTGGTGAAGAGGGTGAGAGACTGTGAATATAGCAAACCCTAGCAAAGGAACGCTAAGCCTCCAGCGTGTATATATATGTAGTGCGGTGAGAGTGTGGAGAGTGCAAACCCTAGCGAAGAAGCATTGAGGCTCCAGCTTATATAGTACTCCCTCCGTCCCTAAATATAAGTCTTTTTAGTGATTCTACTACAAACTACTTACGGATGTATATAGACATGTTTTAGAGTGTAGATTCACTCATTTTGCTCCGTATGTAGTCCATAGTGAAATCTCTAAAAAGTCTTATATTTAGGAATAGAGGGAGTACTACATATATACTATAGTACGGACTGAGCTCCGGTGCCTTAACTGCACCTGCTTTTGGCTGTGTGACAGTGGGCCAGCCACATTTTGGGCCCACCTGTCTTAAACCCAAAGGCAGGTGCACTAAGTCAATGAAGTTGCATCCATATAGTAATCGTTTATACTACTAATATATAGTGGAGTGGTTTTCTTATTCTCTCCATAACAATCGTTTTAAATTCTGTAAGTACGAAATGAAACTCTTTATTTAACCTACTAGTGAAGAAAACTACTAGTACTTCTGATGAACTAACGATCCACGCGTCCTGGTCGCACTTCCTGTCCTTCACGCGTGGTACTCCCTTAAGTGAACAACCACACATGCGCGAAATTATCGAAAATGTGTGAGAGTGTGTACAAATAAAGAATTTTAATATCAATTATTGGAAAGGTTTGAGAGTATGTACAGTTTGACCTCTCTCAATGATTATGGTTTGTTGTGTTCGGCCTAAACTTGGTCAAACTTTACAAAGTTTGACTTCAGTCAAATCTAATATGCGGAGTAAATAAAAATGGAGGGCTACTACATCCATCCGGGTTTTTAGTCCACACCATTTTTTTAATCAAAGTTAATAGCTAGACAAATAAAATTACAGGGGAGCTGAAGACAAAGTTGTGAGAAGGCTTAGAAATCAATACAAAACTTATGCTCTTAGTACCAACATCGATCCTTCTTCGAGGAAACATTTGGTTCATAGCCAATTGTGTCATAAACATTTGGCTCGAGGAAACATGCTTAAGAGAAGACACTATAAAATTGGAGACAATCATGGTTGCATCCTATGTGGCAGCACCGAGAAGGAAACGATTGAACACATGGTCTTTACTTGTCATTTCAGCTTGGCTTGTTGGGACACATTGAACATCCACTGGGCAACTAATGGCGATCGTCTAAACTGGATCCAAGAATCCAAAACAGTGTGGAACAACCCAATGTTTATAGAGATCTTTTTTTATGCCTCCTGGAGTTTGTGGAAAGAGAGAAATAACAAGCAATTCCGAAGGGTAGACCCCACTGTAGGCTCATGGGCAAGAAGATTGAAAGAGGACTTTTCTCTACTCATACATAGAGCCAAAGAGAAGCACAGACAATTTATTTCCTCTTTTGCCCAATCCTTTGTTATCCCATAGTCTAGTCCTTAGTTTAGACTCCTAACTTTACCTTTTATTTTACCATGGCCATGGATGTAAGGTTATGAATTTGTAAGAACTTTTTTAATACTTTAATTTAATACATACAGTAGGAGCCTCTCCTATTGTTTCAGCTGTCAAAAAAACGTGAAAGACGATTGCGTCTCCAATGCAACCAAGGTGAACTGATGAAGGATATCATCTTTGTGGGTAACAAGCAAAGAGCACTGATGAAAGACAGCTTGTTTTTCATTGAAAATCGATCAGCTTCACCAGCTGATGCAACCATGAGGCGCAACCATGAGCATCGATAGGTCATCGTGGTGATTCATCATCCATTTGGCATCAAGTTTGGGTGAGGCACCTATGAAGTTCGACCAATCCTCACTGTGGTATGTTTTTTCTCAGTAATCAAGCTCGAGGAAGGAAGAACCACGTGGCAAAGGACAGTGAGGCGGAACAAAAATGGCTGATGACCCACAAGTGTAGGGGATCTATCATAGTCCTTTCGATAAGTAAGAGTGTCGAACCCAGAAAGGAGCAGAAGGAAATGACAAGCAGTTTTCAAAAAGGTATTCTCTGCAGGCACTGAAATTATCGGTAACAGATAGTTTTGTGATAAGGTAATTCATAACGGGAAACAAGTAGCAAAAGTAAATAAGGTGCAGCAAGGTGGCCCAATCCTTTTTGTAGCAAAGGACAAGCCTGGACAAATTCTTATATGAAGCAAAACGCTCCTGAGGACACATGGGAATTATCGTCAAGCTAGTTTTCATCACGCTCATATGATTCGCGTTCGGTACTTTGATAATTTGATATGTGGGTGGACCGGTGCTTGGGTACTGCCCTTTCTTGGACAAGCACTACAAAAAAATACACTTCCGTGATGATACGTGTTTGTCACAGTAGGTCACGTTTTTTGTCATGCATGTACATCCATGACAAATTTATGACAGAATCAAGACAGTCATACTTGTGCTGTCGTAGAAGTGTTCCGTGACATTACCAAAATTATCATCACGGAAGTGTCCACTTCCATGACGATAAATCGCGTGTCACAGAACTGCTTTCGTCAAGGGTGACCGACACGTGGCATCCACTGTAACGGAACGCCGTTAAGCTATCGGGTCGGGTTTTGGATCCGATAACCCACTAACAGCCCCGACCAATGGGGATTTTCCACGTGTAAAATCATCATTGGCTGGAGGAAACACGTGTCGGCTCACTGTTGGGACAGATGTCATCCACTCAATGGACAGAAGGCGCCTATGATACGTCGACACGTGGCACGGCCCAACAGAGGCCCATTCCTATGAAAAGGCCGGCCCGTTTGTCTTGGTCAAAAGGTGGCGGGCCGGCCCATGGAAAGCCTGTTAACGGCCTGTTCGCATATAGCCCATTTACAGCCCGCTAACCCAAGGCCTGTTATGCCCTATCCGAATTAGGCCGAGTAGCGTCATCTGGGCCATCCAATATGATTCCAGCCCGTTTTCACTTCTGGCCCATGTATGGCCCATGACGTCTTTCGGACCATATGAGGCCCTATGTAACTCTTGTCGTACTAATGGCCCGTGGTGAAACTGGCCCGCAATGAACAGTGTATCACTTTACACCCACTAACGGCCCGTGGTGAAACTGGCCCGTAATGAACAGTATATCACTTTATACCCATTAAGGGCTCGTTATTCAGCTGGGCCATTTCCAGCAAATGTTATCTTTCGGCCTTCTCAAAGCCCATTTATTCTTGGGCTCATTTCCATCATTCGTTTACTTACGGCCCGTTACTGTCATTTTCTACTTGTGGGCCAAATTTAGCCCGTGGTTACATCGGCCCGTTTGTGGTCCACTAATACGTTGGGCCGTTTTCATAGCGCCATCAAATACGGCCTATTAACGATGGCCCGTTATGGTCATACGGCCCATATAAGGCCCATTGATGATACGGCCCGTAGAAGGCCCATTGTTTCTATGGCCCGTAGAAGGCCTACTGTTTCTACGGCCCGTAGAAGGCCCACTGTTTCTACGGCCCGTAGGAGGCCCAGTGTCACTACAATAAATATTAGCCCATGGTTATTGTGGCCTAGTTTTAAAAAGAACTGCACTGACTACAAGCAAACAAATAAACAAGACAATAAGGAAATAAATAAGCAAGCAACTTATGCTAGGCTATCACGGCTGTTACACATATTACATCCACTGGGCATCAAAGTTTGCCACCAGTGCAAATATAGGGAACAAAGCAGCATATCATATACACTGGTTGTCAAAGTTGGCGACCAGCGCAAATAAACGCCGCAGCAAAACAAATCCAGAACTGAAACCACTTCAGAAGATCTCAAGAAACAATATCCTGGGTACCCATAATGCTGGCAAGATGCTTAGCAAGCTTATTAACTTTCTCTTGTTTGGCGCTTAAATCCTCCAGCGCTTGCCGTTGCACCAGAAAATATGCATCTGAATTCTGCAGGGACTTCCTCAGTCCTTCAGCTTCCTGTCGCAGCACATCTGATCGATGTCTTTCAACTTAAAGTTGAGACTCAAGAAGACGAACTGATTCAGGCAGCGAGTTCGAAGAGCTTGTGCCAGCAGTAGTGGCCAGTAACTTGAACACTACATCAAGACAGGACTTTTGGGTTCCCTCATTGTCGTCAAGATAGTTTTTATCAGCTTTCTTGGAGACTAACAGGGATGTCTCACTATCTTGAACCTTATCTGCATTACTTCCTTTACCATTGGATAACACGCTACTATTCTCCAATATTTTGTCCGCATTCTAAAAGAGAAACAAGCAGACACATCACATGTTTACCATGTTGTATATGAAACTCATTTTGGTAAATGAGTTCAGTAGTAAAGTGGACAGGATAACAACATGAAACAAACATATATCTATGTGCCATGGTCACTTTATGGTCTATATCATTCTAGTTTTTGTTGCCAAATCAAGATAGAGACACAATTCAAATAATATTTGTTCAAGACAAAGCAGAATAGGCAGAATATAAGTGTGGGTAACTATAGAGCAATAACAACACTTGTAATGTGCATGACATGAGAACATAACTGTTTATTCAATTGAATTTGAAATCAACATAGAGCAGGTTACAACAGCAAACCAATTAAAGAAACATGTTTAAAACATACCCGTTGTGCCATTGGAGTTTCAATTCCATCCTTCAAATTTGAAAATAGTTGGTATGAGTAAATACAGTAATGCAAGAGCAAAGGAGTATGAACCATAGCTACAGAACCTGACCTGAGAACAAATATTCTTCTCCTTTAAGCGTTGAGTTGGGATTCGGAGTGGTGGTCCTTGTGCTTTGGGCACTGCAGTTCCCTTACTAACCGCTCGTGTTTGCGTGCTCTGTGGTGGATACCGTGTTGTGTCAACTAGAACTGGGTTACTATCTACCGGGGTTAGGGTTAAAAGGGGTGTAGCTGGTTCTCTGTCCAACTGGGTAGGGGTACAATCTGCGAGAGTCTGGGTTATGTGTGGTGGATCTGGTCCTTGGGCAAGTACAACCGTGGTTCTATCTGCATCAACTTGTAGCACTATCTTTTCTAAAGACCATGTTGTTACTCCCTTAGATACTGCCATCACGCTCTCCAATTCAAATGACTGATAAACAAGAAAAGTAATTGAAAGTATAGACATTGTATGATAGACAAGTGCAATGGATAGTGGGGAATAAAAGAGGGCATGAAATAATTCATATTTATGTTGTCTAACCAAACAGGATAGCATGACACAATTTCACATATATGATGGCTAACTAAACAGGATAGCATGACACAATTTCACATTATGATGGCTAACTAAAAAAGATGGAAAGACATAGTTCAAAATATGAGACTATGTAAACAGGATGACATGACATAACTATATAATGTGTTTATTAAATAGGTTGGCATGCCATAATTCACATACATTCATGGATAGAATGCCATAATTCTAAATATGATGATTGTAAACACTAAACAGGATGAGATGATATAACTATATGATGTCTTTATTAAATGGGTTGCCATGCCATAATTCAGATAGATGATGTGTATGTACTATGTAAACATGATGGCATGATACAATTCAAATATATGATTTATATATTAAGCAAGTAAGCAGATGGCAATCTATATATGATGTAAAAACTAAGCAATGCAAGACAACATGCATGACATGGGTAATATAACCCTGCCAAGTTTGAGCATAGACCTCAGGGGGGGAAATAGGACTGGTCATCAGTCTCTGAATCCTCCTCTGAGGAGCTCTCTATAGCCAGCAAGATGTCTGCTTCAGCAGGTAGCATTGTCTGCTCTGAATACCTTGTTTTCACTCCAGATACTTCCATCACCACTTCAAATGGCTGATGCACAGGAAGAGTAGTTGAATATACAAACGTTGTCGACAAATGGAACACGTAAAAAAATGATAGCATGATATAATTCACATACATGATGATTGGCTAAACAACATGGCATTGCATAATTCACATATATAATGCCTTTGCAACAAGATAGCATTGTATAATTCACATATATAATGTCTTGCAACAAGATTGCAATGCATAATTCACATATATGGTAATTAGAAACTGAACAGCTGGCATTCATACAAAGCATGTCTAAACTAATCAAATGGCATAGCAATGCGAGACACCATACACATGATATGAGCAACATAACCCTGCCAAGTTAGAGCATACACCTCGGGGGGGGGGGAATAGGACTGGTCATCTGTCTCTGAATCCTCCTCTAAGGAGCTATCCGTAACCAGCGAGATATGCGCTTCGTCAGATAGCATAGTCTGCTCAGAAGACCTTGTTTTCACTCCAGAATTTGCCATCACCATGTCAAATGGCTGATGCACATGAAGAGCAGTTGAATGTACTAACATTGTTGACGAATGTAATATGTAACAAAAAAAAGATGGCCTGATATAATTTACATATAAGATGACTGGATAAGCACGATGGCATTGCAAAATTCACATATATGATGCCTGGCTAAACAAGGTGGCGTTGCATAATTCACATAAACGATGAATAAACTAAACAGATGGCATTCGCACAAAGGATTTCTAAACTAAGCAGATGGCATATTTGATGTATAAAGTAAGAAATGCAAGACACCATATGCATGATATAACCAACATCAGCATGCCAAGTTAGAGCGAAGACCTCAGGGGGTAAATAGGAGTTCTCTTCTCCTTCTGAATCCCCCTCAGAACAGATATCTTCCTCTCGATTACAATCCAAAATGCGTGGGGGGGGGCTGCCTTTGCGCCTACCATGGAGCGACGTCTGCATGAAATTATATTGCCACGCAAGGCTCGTCTCCTTTGCTCTACATGTTCAGTTCCATTGTTTACAATAACTGTCATGCATAGGAATAAAACATAGTGAGATTATGTAAGGAGTGCATGCAGAAATCCAGAGTGATGGTAGCAACATGTGGATAGACCCAAAACCAATAATAGCAGGCAAATAATGGCTTCAGTTAATAAATACAGATAATGGCTTCTTTACTGTTTGTTTCCCACCCAACATGAAACTCATAGTAGACACCGGAGATTAACAAGATAGTAGATAGATACTATTGATAGCGGCCCCGATATGTACCCCACAACCATTTAAAAACTCAAGTTTGACCATTAGTTTGGAGCTGACTTAGAGTCTAATCGGTGAACAGGACGATAAAGTAGCATGTAATATTAAGCGATGCATAACGTAAGCAGACACGAAAGAGTGCGACCTCTCTTGCGGACCCGTGTAGTCCTCGAGGTCATCTGCTCGGTTGATGATGGTAATGCAGTTTTCATGGCTACCAGTGGCGGGGAAGAAGATCTGAGGCGGCGAAAGACAGTCTGGAGGCCGGATCCCTGCTCTACTGGACCCTTCTGTCATTGGAGCAGCTGAGCTGGGGTGGACGACGGTGCAGTAGGACCGGGACAAACCACGCAAGGTTTTCTTTGACAACAATCTGTAAGAGAAGTAATTCTGTAAGGGCTCGTTTGGATTGGAGGATTCCAACAATGAAGGGATAGGAAATAGACAGGAATAGGATAGGAATGCATGTGCAAAACAGAGAATTTAAAAACATAGGATTTCTGCCAATCTGGGTGTTTGATTCACAACAATTGGAAGATCACAGGATGCAAAGAAGCATGGTGAGATTAACTCAAACAACAAGAAAATGTACGGTTATAATGCTATTATGCTACTATCTCTTAGTCTTGTGCTTCATGAATAGGAATTTGAAAAGGAGGACAAGTCAAAATTAAAATTCCTACGTTTTTTCTTTCAAGGAGACACTAAAGGAACAAATCCGTGTGCTCGGTGGACAATATATATAACATGTAGAGTAAAAAAGAGATGCAACAAGTGTACAACCTCTTTGGCGAAGCCATGTCGATCTCAGCGTGATTGGGTTGGCCGGTGAGGATGCTCCGGCTGACTTTGCTATCGGAGGAGGGGAAGAAGATCTTAGGCGACTGGAGATGGAGCCCGAGGTACTGCTCCGCTGTGATGGAGGGTTTCGTCATTGGAGCAGCTCTGGTGAGTTGTACGACGCCGAGGCTGAAGCAGGACAAGAGAGACAACGAACAACATTAACCTGAGTGGAATTCTAATAGCATCTCCAATACATGACGTAAAATACATAACCACAAAGTGCTAGATGTAAAATACATCAGCCGCTCATCTCTGTACTTAACTGTCGAAACTGAAGTTAACTGTCGAAACTGAACGTAACTGTCGAAATTGAATTTTGCTGTTGAAACTGAATTTTGTTGTCGAAACTGAATGCACTAGCAAGGTGAGGCTACACGTCGGCCGATTGACTTTTTCATCTCTGGTCAGTCGATTTTGCAGCCGTTGGATACGAAATCAAGGGCCTGCAGTTCATCTTCAACCTCCACCCCCCCCTCAGCCGCCAGCCACCACTGGCCAAACAGCAGCCCCCCGCCGCCCCGCCCGCCTCGAAAACACTCCCCACCGCCGGTCCGCCGCCGCCCCG
>NC_041387.1:578422476-578446998 GCF_002162155.2 Triticum dicoccoides | reverse complement strand
GAGCTTTTTCTCCGGCGATCCCCACGCCACCGTCCCGCCACCGCCGGCGACCACCGCCCCCATCCTGAACCCTAAGATAGATAGCAGGGTACCTCTCCGATGAGCCCCCCTCCCTGCTGCGGCTGGTTCTTCCTTCACCCCGGCGAGCCCACCCGTTGGAAATCGACTGACCCAAAAGTCAATTCAGTCGACTGAAGTGTAGCCAAATCGAAGCAGCATCGCAAGCAAGAGCAAGAGCGAGAGCAGCAGCGCGAGCAAGAGCAATAGGAAGAGCAGACCAGGCAGGGGACCGAGAGCAAGAGCAGAGCAGCAACGCGAGCAAGAGCTAAATCAGCAGCAGCTCCTACTGATGTGGACGTCACCGCCGAGGGAGCGACACCGTGGAGGAAGTGGCCGGTGACGCTGCCGTGGATGGAGCCGCACCGTGTCGGCTCGGGACCGAGCGCCGGCAGCACCGTGAGATCGAATTAAGAAGAAAATGCGGCGATTAGTGTACAACCTCTTTGGTGGCGCCGATTAGGCTGCAGCTTCATCCGAGGAAACGGTGATGATGATGCTCTTCCGGTGGTGCAGGTGAAGACGGTGGTGTGGGAATGGAGGTGGCGCGAAAGACAAGGGGAATGTCGGGGCAGCTCCTTGGAGGTGGAGGACGGGGTGGCTAAACCAGCAGGACAATGAGATCGACGACGGATCCTCATCCGGTACGGCGGATGAGGGACGTCGAGGTGTTGCTGTGGACGACATCGTCGGGGAAGAAGCTCCGACTGGGTGGCGGACGGAGTAGGGTGTGGGGTTTCGTCGCGGGTTTCCGCGGCCTCGGTGTACGAATGGGTGGGCGGATGGGATGGCAGTGGGGAACCATGGCTTAGAGACACGCTTGTCCGAAATGTGGGGTAAGTTATGAAAGTACCCCCCCCCCCCACCGATTTGAGGCGGTTCTTTCGGTTCAGGGGTACCATGGGCATTTCGCGTGTCGGGATTTCACAGGAGGTGGGAGTTTTCACGCGCGTTGTAATTTCGGAATAGCAAGGCGCGGGTTGAGATGGAGGGAGTTGTCGGAGCACAACGAGACAAAGATATATCTTAAATATTTCGGGCTAACAAGGCGCGGGTTGAAATTTCTGGACAAGCCTAACCTGTACTGTACCAAATGAATGCGCACTACAAATGTCATTCAAAACTTTGAATTCATGTTATGTTCAATTAAAATATTTCACTACGTGTATAATGCATGCAACATACTACTCAAATGAACGTTTTAGTGCATTCCAAACGTATATACTACCGCTTCAATATGAACTAAATTTGAATAAGATCTACAGTAATGATTGTTGTGAAGTCAAAGCATTTGAATTCATTTCTCTGTTTTAATAAGATCTACAATCATCATTATTGTCAAGTTAAACCAGCGTTTGTGTATTATCTTCACAGCACACCACATGATCAGTATCGAGTTACATATGAACTATGTGTACTATATGAACTCGAACTAGATTTTTTGAATCCACTTTATTTTGATTTCAAATCACATTACATTTCTAGCTCTAGCTAGATCTTCATAATCTAAACCATGTCTCATATGTATAATGTGTTTATCACATTATGTATGGTGCCCTGCCCCCTACGCCTACAAGTATTTAGATGTGAGTTGCAAACACCACACATTACCACAAATTCAAATAAAATGTGAGAATGTTTGATATATAGTATTGTTTAGATTGCTCGATATTTAGTTGTAAGCTGCAAACGCCGCACATCATCACAAATTCAAATAAAATGTGAGATTGTTTGATGTATAGTATGGTTTAGATTGTTCGGCATTTAGCTGTGAGTTGCAAACGCCATGCATTATCACATTATGGTATAACATGTGCACAACACGTGTATCACCGCTATATTCATGCATGCAATGTTTAAAACACTATGATCTCCTATTCAAATATATGAATCCGCTTTCATATCAAATTATGATCTTTGTTAGTTTCTTACACCCACACAGTCCTCTAACCTTTGTAGCTACCACTAACTTTCTCTCGTGCATGCACACGCCGTCCTCGCCCTCCCCCTCCCTCAGCATTCTATCTACCGGGCACATTCATTTTTTCCTTTAGGTCGTTCACCCAGAGTCTCCACAACTCCTTTTTGACACACACCGATTGATAAACCTCTCCAGCGATGCCTGCCTACAGCATACACACACAGCTTCAATCTCCTCCTTTACGTGTCCTTGCCTCGCGTCTCTCATATGGTCAGACACACGTGTAAACTCTCACCCCTCTTTTAATCGATCTCACAACCGCACACTCCTCCCCCTATCCAGCTAGTAGTTGGGCCTCTCGCACCACCTCCTAGCTCCATTCTCTCTATCTATCCGTCTCGCTGGTCCTTATTTGCCTCTAACAAATGGACGTACACCAACCGATCTCTCGCTATATATACATATAGCCAGCTAGGTCCTTGTTGGTGTCAAAACCGGCGGATCTCGGGTAGGGGGTCCCGAACTGTGCGTCTAGGCGGATGGTAACAGGAGACAAGGGACATGATGTTTTTACCCAGGTTCGGGCCCTCTAGGTGGAGGTAAAACCCTACTCCTGCTTGATTAATATTGATGATATGGGTAGTACAAGAGTTGATCTACCATGAGATAAGAGAGGCTAAACCCTAGAAGCTAGCCTATGGTATGATTGTTGTTCGTCCTACGGACTAAAACTCTCCGGTTTATATAGACACCGGAGAGGGCTAGGGTTACACAGAGTCGGTTACAATGGGAGGAGATCTTCATATCGTATTGCCAAGCTTGCCTTCCACGCCAAGGAAAGTCCCATCCGGACACGGGATGAAGTCTTCAATCTTGTATCTTCATAGTCCGGGAGTCCGACCAAAGGTCATAGTCCGGCCATCCGGACACCCCGTAATCCAGGACTCCCTCAGTAGCCCCCGAACAAGGCTTCAATGACGACGAGTCCGACGTGCAAATTGTCTTCGGCATTGCAAGGCGGGTTCTTCTCCAAATTCTATGCACCTGTCGGATAGTGTCCGGCTTCTGGTGCGTGTTGCTCTACTCAGCTTCTGTGCCCCATAATGACCATCTTCCATGTGTCAAACGAATGCGAAAAGCCAGGGAGTTTTTCATTTATCCCCCTAGTCGTGTAAATGAACCGCCCATAAAAGAGACGGGGGTTTAGATCCAATTCACACCTCTTTCCCTTCGTGAGTATTCATCAGAGCGCTTTCGACTGAGATCCATTCCACCATGGCCGGTCAAAGCAGTTCCTCTTCTCGCCTCTCCAGCCCTCGGCCCGGAGATTGGGAGCGGTGTTCTGTCCCGCATAGCAAGCTAGTAGTGCTTCAATCCAAGGGGCTCCTGCCACCAGCATATATGGTCCCAGTTCGAGCCGGGATCGCCAACTATAGCGGCGGAGAGCAGGCGGAGAGCATCCCCAATCCCTCTCAAGGAGAGAGGGTGTGCCTAGTTCCTTATTTAATAAGAGGACTCAGATTTCCAATTCATCCGTTTCTCCGAGGTCTACTGGAGTTTTACGGCCTCCAGCTACACAACCTCACGCCTGCCTCCATACTGCATGTTGCGGGCTTCATGGCCCTCTGCGAGCTGCTTTTAGGCGTCGAGGCCCATTTCACACTATGGAAGAGGTTGTTCTGCCTTGTGCCCCACTCTCAGGAGGGGTCAATTTATCAAGTGGGCGGAGCCGAACTATGGCGCATCGCCGGGACCGGATATCTATCCAGTACTCCAAAGAAGGTGTTCGAGGACTGGCCTTCGGAATGGTTTTATATGGATGACGTCCCCCTACTGGACCCTGTACGGATCAGACTCCCTGAGTTTAATAACGCCCCATTAAAGAAACACCTGAGTTGGCGCCCACGGAACCCTCAAAGGGAAACTGACAGGGACGTCCTTTACCTGATGAGCCGGATAAAATTGTTGCCTCATTCCGGATTGACCATGATCGAGGTCATGGCCACATGCATTACGCGGGGGGTGCAGCCGCTTCAGTACAGAGGCCACCCCATGTGGGATTTCAACGAGGAGGACGCCACCCGGTGCGGTCGCAAGGGGCCGGATTTGGCTGCCACTCTAGCGAAGATCTTATCCGCTTTGTACAAGGGAGAAGAAGAGGAATTCCTCCGTGTCAACCCACGGGGCGGATTCTCTATGTATAGTCCTCCAAGCTGGGTGAGCGAATATTTTCACTTATGTACCCGCTTTCGAAATTCCCATAATTGAGTACTTAGCCTAGCGATGTTAAAGCAGGAGCTGCGCCAGACTGTGAAGGAGATAAACAGCCCTCCTCCGCAACCCGAGGACCCCGAACGGTCCCTCGATCCGGATTCCCAAGAGGACCCGGACTTATGTGTGGAGTTAATTGATGGGGTGTTTCATCAATTGAGTAAGGACAGCACCTTAGTGGCCATTACGGCCGACTATCCCGGACTACTTCCAGCCTCAAAGGTAACCGAGACCGAAGTCCCAGTACTTTCAAGGAGATCCATCCATGCCTTACTTTGAATGCTGTAAACTAATAGTGTTTCATTTGCAGGGGAAATCCTCGAGGCGGAAGGCCAAGCCTGCGGTGGGCAGCCAACAAGGGCCGCTGAAGCCAGGCGGGCCAAAAAGAAGTGCGGACCAGATCGAGATTCCGGCGCAATGGTACGGCGTGCGAATTTAACGCTCATGCTCTTCTTAGGAAGAAGAGAGCCCGCCGGACTATCCACCGGCCAGGCTTTAAGGCCGGGTCCGGAAGCGGAGGCGTACATGGGGCGCGCCTCGGGCGTTCCTCCGACAGAGGACGCAGACGGGCTATCTGCCACCAATTCAGAGGTGGAGAGTGCCATGAACCACAGGCGTTGCCGGACTGTTCTTCGTGACACATGTTTTTCCCCAGAGGCGTTGGACGCCTTTAATACGGGAGATGCGTACTTCCGTGCCGCTCAAAATGGTCTAGCCAGAGCCACAGAGCAGTATGTAAAAGACATACTGGTGAGTAAAATTGAAGGTTATATATGTCAGTAGCCCCCGAGACTTGAAACAGTTAAGACAACTGTTTTAAGGATCATATGTTATGCAGGGTCCTACAACGAAGAACACGCAACTGTCCCGGGAGCTGGAAGAGTGCAAGGCCCAACTCAAGGCCGCACTGGCCGCTTCAGATAATGCCAAGGGGACCCCCTCAGGTAATATATGCTTTGAAAGATAATTCCGTTGTGAAGTGCGGCATGTGTGCAACTCTGACGATAATAGTGCAGATGGGGCCGGAGTAAATCCGGACAAGCAACAACTCCTATGCCAACTAAAGGCTGGCGAGAGCGTGATGATGAGGGTGAGGCAAGAGAAGAACAAACTTCAAGACGCCAATACCCAGCTGGGCGAGGAACTAAAGGATGTTCGTGTTCAGCTGTCTGCTTCCGTAAAGGAAAATCGGCGACTTCGACGTGGCATTTTAGTAAGTGCTTGAACGAATCTTCGAAAAAGGAATTTGGCGAGGAAGTCGTTTGACAGAGCTATGTCTGTAGGTATGCTGACAGGTCATCCTGCGGAGGAGATGCCCAGTTCAACGGGAGACCTTCTTCCCGAGCTGTTGCAACTGCACGAACGAGTTCGGCAGGCGATGCAAGGCGTCGTCCAGGCTATGTGGCCATCCCTCTCCATGCCCGAAGGCCTTGGGGAGCTTGCAAAGAAGCTGGAGGGAGTGCGGCAGCGCTTCCGGTTGTGGAAGATATCGGCCTGCCGTCAGGGTGCCAGGGAGGCCTGGGCCATGGTGAAGACTCGGTACACGAAAGCGGACCCGAACCATATGGCCGAGGTCGACCCTATGGGGCCTGACGGAAAGGAGATCCCTGTCAGTTTAGTATATGGCCAGGTAGAGCTGGCTGCCAAGGATTCTCAACAGGACTGTAAATTAGACCGCCTGTTGGATGGTATTGAAGAAGAATATACCGAGTCGAATTGACTCTGTACTTTAAAATGACATGAAAAAATGCCTTCTAGCCGGATTGTAGATCGTTTGTCATTGCGGACCTTTTCGCTTCGACCTCTGGACCCTATAGTCCGGAGTGTGTCTGAATACCCTCTCGGTTATGTAAGAACCGGGGCATGCATGGAGACAAGGCGTAGGGGTCATAATTGCTTTAGCAGACAAGTGCCCAACTAGTTATGTTATATTACATGGTTAGTAAGAAACATCTTCCAGGGAGAGTAGTTCCGTTAGGGGTTCCTTTCCCTGGGAGGCATGCCCTAAAGTGCATGTCTGAACTGCGAGAAAGAGCAGAAAAGCATCTGGGGGCAGATAAATAAACAAGAAAAATAATTCTTTTAGTTCACCAACCGAATATTCCCTTAAGAACGCTAGCTTTCAGCTTCACCCTGTCTGAGGTACACATCCGGTTGACCCGGCAGTAACAATCGCAGAGGTGCTCCCTTTACCACCTAGCCGAACGAACGGGAACGTAGGGGTAAGCACAGGAGCCAGGCAACCTAGCTTGGCCAAAACTTAAGTCATATCGATGCATATAATGGTGTATAAAAGGTTCATGCGGAAGTGTCACACATGTTTTGGGCATGAGGCCCGTTAATATAAACTTCTGATAAAGAAGCCCCAGGTATGATGAGCGCGGGTGGCGCGTCAAGTATGTGCGAGCAATCGTGCAGGCAAGCCCCTAAGGGCTTGGGAGAGAAAAGGTAGGGAGAAGGAGAGAAATACTAGGCAGCAAATTTGAAAAAAAAGGACAGAGGAAGGAGACAAACACGGAGTTCCGCACTAGGCGTAGAATCTTCGTAGGCGTGCTGCGTTCCATGGGTTCGGCTCGAGTCAGTTGTCCGATGCATTTCGCAGACGATACGCTCCACCAGTCAGTATTTGGTCGATTATGAAGGGACCCTCCCATTTGGGCTTTAGTTTGTCCTTTTTCTTGTCCGGCAGGCGTAGAACTAGTTTGCCAACTTTATAAGTTTTGGCCCGTACTTCTCTGCTTTGATATCTTCGAGCCTGCTGTTGATAGAATGCAGAACGGGCTTTTGCCACGTCGCGCTCCTCCTCCAATGCGTCCAAGCTGTCCTGCCAATCGAGCTCGGCTTCTCTTTCTTCGTACATGCGCACGCGAGGTGAGTCATGAATTATGTCGCATGGCAGGATTGCCTCTGCGCTGTATACCATAAAAAATGGTGTGAATCCGGTAGTGCGATTCGGCGTGGTCCGCAGCCCCCAGAGTACGGAGTCAAGCTCCTCTACCCAGTGCGTGTTAGATTCCTTGAGGGATCGCACTAGTCTGGGTTTGATGCTGCTCATGATGAGACCGTTCGCTCGTTCGACTTGACCGTTAGTTTGTGGGTGATAGACTGAAGCGTAGTCGAGCTTGATGCCCATGTTTTTGCACCAGAGTTTAACTTCGTCGGCCGTAAAGTTTGTGCCGTTGTCAGTTATGATGCTGTGGGGGACGCCGTAACAGTGTACAACCCCAGATAAGAAGTCTATCACCGGTCCGGATTCGGCCATCTTTACAGGCTTGTCCTCTATCCATTTGGTGAATTTGTCCACCATGACCAGTAGATATTTTTTCTTGTGGGTTCCTCCTTTAAGGGGTCCAACCATGTCAAGCCCCCAGACCGCAAAAGGCCAGGTAATGGGTATGGTTTGTAGGGCGGTAGGCGGCATGTGGCTTTGATTGGCGAATAATTGGCAACCGACGCATCGCTGCACTAAGTCTTGAGCGTTTGCCTGGGCCGTCGGCCAATAAAATCCGGTATGGAAGGCCTTGCTTGCGAGGGCCCGGGCTGCTGCGTGGTGCCCGCCAAGTCCGGCATGAATTTCAGCCAGAAGATTTCGCCCTTCTTCTTCGGACATACACCTCTGAAGGACTCCGGTTGTGCTTTTCTTATAAAGCTCGCCCTTGTGGACCCTATAGGCTTTAGATCGCCGCACTATGCAGCGGGCCTCGTTTTGGTCCTCGGGAAGTTCCTGCCTAGTTAGGTAGGCTAGGAATGGTTCCGTCCACGGGGCAATGACTGCCATTATTGTGTGGGCTGACGGTGTTGTTTCGTTGGCGGAGCCACCAACTATGTCAGAATGTTCAGTGAGGGGTAGTGAGGTTGTGTCCGGGCTGTTGTTTCCGGACTCTCCCTCCCATGATACGGATGGCTTAAAAAGCCTCCCTACGAAGATGTTGGGAGGGACGGCATCGCACTTTGCGCCGATGCGTGCCAACACGTCCGCTGCCTGGTTGTTCTCCCGGGCTATATGGTGAAATTCCAGCCCCTCAAACCGAGCTGACATCTTTAAGATGGCGTTGCGATAGGCTGCCATTTTCGGATCCTTGGCATCAAAGTCTCCATTTATTTGGGATATCACGAGGTTTGAATCCCCGCGGACCTCTAGGCGCTGAATGCCCATGGAGACTGCCATCCGGAGACCATGTAGAAGGGCCTCGTATTCGGCTGCGTTGTTGGAGTCCGTGTACATTATCTGAAGTACGTATTGGACTGTATCTCCGGTTGGGGACGTCAGAACGACGCCAGCCCCCAGGCTAGCCAACATTTTGGAGCCGTCGAAGTGCATGATCCAGTTGGAATATGCGCCATACTCTTTAGGGAGCTCGGCTTCAGTCCATTCGGCGATGAAGTCAGCCAAAACCTGCGATTTGATAGCTCGCCGTGGCTTGTAAGTTATATCGAACGGGAGGAGCTCAATGGCCCATTTGGCAATCCGGCCCATTGCATCGCGGTTGTTTATAATGTCATTAAGAGGTACTTCGGATGCTACTGTTATCGAACACTCTTGGAAATAGTGTCGCAGCTTCCGGGATGCCATGAACACCGCGTATGCTATCTTTTGATAATGCGGGTACCGAGACTTGCATGGAGTTAGGACAGTGGACATGTAGTAAACTGGTTTTTGGAGAGGGAACTTGTGTCCGTCTGTTTCTCGTTCGACGACGAGCACCGCGCTTACAACTTGATGGGTTGCCGCGATGTATAATAACATTGGTTCGCCCGTGTTGGGCGCGGCCAGGACCGGATTTGTTGCTAGTATGGCTTTTATTTCTTCGAGTCCGGCCGTGGTGGCATCCGTCCACTCAAAGTGTTCGGTGCGCCGCAGGAGGCGATAAAGGGGTAATGCCTTTTCTCCTAAGCGGGAGATAAAGCGCATCCAGTTAATTTTTGTATTTGCTTGAGGTCTTTTGGGATATCCAATTGTGACAGAGCTTGGATCTTGGCTGGGTTTGCTTCAATTGCTCTGTCGGATACGATGAAGCCCAAGAGCTTTCCGGCTGGTACGCCGAAAACACATTTTTCGGGGTTGAGCTTAATGTCATATGCTCGAAGATTGTCGAATGTGAGCCTCAAGTCGTCTACTAGAGTTTCGACATGTTTGGATTTGATGACCACATCATCCAAGTATGCTTCAACTGTTTTGCCGATCTGGTTGGCCAGACATGTCTGAATCATGCGTTGATATGTCACGCCGACGTTTTTGAGCCCGAAGGGCATCGTGTTGAAGCAGAATGGGCCGTATGGGGTGATGAATGCTGTCGCAGCTTGATCCGACTCTGACATCTTGATTTGGTGATAGCCAGAGTATGCATCAAGGAAACACAATGAATCTTGTCCTGCAGTGGCGTCGATGATTTGATCAATACGGGGGAGGGGGAAGGGATCCTTTGGGCAGGCCTTATTTAGGTCTTTGAAATCGACGCATAGGAGCCAGGATTTGTCCTTCTTTGGTACCATCACTAGGTTTGCTAGCCAGTCCAGATGCTTTATATCTCTGATGAATCCGGCTTCCAGTAGTTTTGCTATCTCCTCTCCCATGGCTTGTCTCTTGGGTTCGGAGAAACGCCAAAGAGTCTGCTTAACGGGCTTGAATCCTTTTAGGATATTCAGGATGTGCTCGGCTAGCCTGCATGGGATTCCTGGCATGTCTGAAGGGTGCCAGGCAAAGATGTCCCAATTTTCCCGTAGGAATTCTCATAGTGCGGCGTCTACATCGGGGTTTAATTGTGCCCCGATGGAGGCCGTTTTTGTAGGATCCGTTGGATGGACTGGGAATTTGACTATTTCGTCCGCTGGTTTAAAAGAGGTGGATTTGGATCTCTTATCTAGTATCACATCGTCCCTGTCCACCATTGAGCGCAACGCAGTTAGTTCCTCGGCCGGTAGGGCTTCAGATAATGCCTCGAGGGCCAGTGCGGCTGTCTTGTTTTCGACGCGGAGCGCTGTGTCCAGATTACTAGCAAGAGTGATGATTCCGTTGGGTCCGGGCATTTTGAGCTTCATGTACCCGTAATGGGGTATGGCTTGAAAAATTGTGAATGCTTCTCGTCCTAACAGAGCGTGATATCCGCTGCTAAACGGGGCCACTTGAAATGTGACCTCCTCGGATCTGTAATTATCCGACGTGCCGAACACCACATCCAATGTGATTTTCCCTGAACAGTATGCTTCTCAGCTTGGTATTATTCCTCTAAAGGTTGTGTTGCTTCGCTCAATGCGGCTCCAGTCTATTTCCATTTTTCGCAGGGTTTCCTCGTAGATGAGGTTCAGTTCACTGCCGCCATCCATGAGTACCTTTGTAAGTCGGAAGCCGTCCACTATCGGACTGAGCACCAATGCGGCTGGTGCTCGGGCTGTCCAGAATTTAGGTTCATCACTGGCATTAAAGGTAATAGCCGTGTCACTCCATGGGTTTATTGTTGCTACTTGGTAGACTTCGGTAAGGCTGCCGAGCGTTAGTTTCCTCACATTGTTTGATGCGGAAGTCTCGAAGACTGTTGACACTGTACTGGCGTTTCTGGGGTGGTGCTCTGCAGATTCTGGAGTTAGAAGCTCCTCGCCACTTCTGGCCACCTACCAGAGTATCCAACATGCTCTAAGGCTGTGAGTTGGTATGACTTTCCCTGAACTATGAATTTTACAGGGTCCATTGAGCCATCCCTCCAGTACGGTCCCATACCCTGTAGAGGGTTTTTGTTTTTTGCTGTTTGGCGTAGGTGCCTAGCGATAATGCGCCCTTTTGTTTCGGACTGGGATTGTATCCAGGGCCGGATTGTCCCAGAATTTAGTTTCGGTTTTCCGAACGCTTTCTGTCGCACAGTACTTTCATACTATGGATGTCAAGTCGGCGAAGCGTGTAATTTCGCTGCGACTTATGGCGTTGAGGATTCCGATGTCCGTGCAGTTGTTACATAAGGATAAAATTGCATCTTTCTCACGACAGTCCTTTATCCTGTTCATAACCAGTAGGAATCTGGCCCAGTAGTGGTGTACTGTTTCCCCGGGCTCTTGCCGTATTTGGGATAGATCCCTTATATTTGGGTGGGCGGGTGGATTTAAGTCTGGAACCTCGCCCGATATAAGACTCAGGGGCCAAGAAATTTCCGGATTCGGAAGCTTGTTTTCTTGGACGTTATACAATGAATCAGGCCTGCTGCCTGACTTTAGGTTCAGGGCTTGGGCAGCATCCTTCCCTCCACGGATGTCTGGCTTGGAGGGGTCGGGAATCCGGACACATCTGGTCCTTAGGATGGGCGAAGATTTGCCGCATTGTTCTTCCACCACTTCAACGTGGTGGGTGACCTGGGGAGAGTCGATCTCTCTCTGATCGGGTTTAAGCCCAATCTGGCCGTAATCTGTAGCGACTCCCAGGGCGGCGATGCGATCCAAGAGCTCGTTTAAGGAAGAGAGCTCCATCGGCCCTAGCTGCTTGGCAAGTTCCGAGCTGATGTGGAGATTACTTTCGATGGTCCGAGAGGTCATCGTCGGCGCGGCGGCCGAACAGGCGGTCATCAAAAAACTGCCTAGCCGGAGAGTTTGGCCGACAGCCAAAGCTCCTTTAGCAACAGCGCCGTCTTTAAAGACAGGGTGCGGCATCCTTCCTCATGGTGACGACAGAGAGGAACTCTCAATGAAAGCACCAATGTCGGTGTCAAAACCGGCGGATCTCGGGTAGGGGGTCCCGAACTGTGCCTCTAGGCGGATGGTAACAGGAGACAAGGGACACGATGTTTTTACCCAGGTTCGGGCCCTCGCGGCGGAGGTAAAACCCTACTCCTGCTTGATTAATATTGATGATATGGGTAGTACAAGAGTTGGTCTACCACGAGATCAGAGAGGCTAAACCCTAGAAGCTAGCCTATGGTATGATTGTTGTTCTTCCTACGGACTAAAAGTCTCCGGTTTATATAGACACCGAAGAGGGCTAGGGTTACACAGAGTCAGTTACAATGGGAGGAGATCTTCATATCGTATCACCAAGCTTGCCTTCCACGCCAAGGAAAGTCCCATCCGGACACGGGATGAAGTCTTCAATCTTGTATCTTCATAGTTTGGGAGTCCGGCCAAAGGTCATAGTCCGGCCATCCGGACACCCCCTAATCCAGGACTCCCTCAGTCCTTATAACTCATTTTTACCCACACATCGATCGATCTACCTCATTAGTTGTGTCTCTCCCTTCCTCCTACAAACAACAATTGATCTATCGATCTAGTTAGGCTTGCTTACCAAACACATGGTTCCCCTTCATCATCCATGGATGCGTCCAGACAGATCTATCACGCACAGGCACACACAGAAACACATCCCCACTCTTATTGATAACATTGCAGTTCCACCCTCAGTTTGTCTAGTAGGCCTCTCCCAACATCTCCGAGAAGCAACTCCATCACCCATCCAGCACTCTAGCCCTCTCCCTCCCTCTCCCTTCCTCTCTCTCTCCTCTCTCTCTCTGTCCCATCATATTTCCCGTCCTTCAGTTATGTATGGATGTCGACCGATCTCCCTCATGACATAGCTGGGTCTCTCCTTCTCAACACATATACGAGTCGTTCTACCTCTATAGTTAGGCCTCTGCCTACCCCTCCCCCCAGCCCCCCCCCACACACACCAATACATCAAGCGCTCTAGTCATGTCTCCCTGCCACACACAAACTTGACATGTGCCCTCTAACATTCCGGTAGGCCAGTCGCCCTATATCTTTGACTTGCACACACACACACACACGCAATTTCGATGGCTCTCTTCATCGATCTCGCACCCACCCATACTTCATCCTCTTGTCGACTCTATCGATAGCTATGACCCCTCCCTCTCTTCTCGTGGATTGCCCGATCCTCTATGTATGATATGGATAGGCCTCCATTTCACACACATTGCATGCAAAAAAAATTGAGATGTCATCGACACATATTCCCACAAATAATTCACGAAATCAACCCCCCACCCCACCCCCACCCCCACCACAAAACAAAAAACGCTCACAAACGCGGTTTGTATCTCTCTCTCACACACACGTAGGTGGGGGACGTGCATGAAGAGAAGAGGTGCATGCACGGCGCATGTACTCCTGTCTCTTTCCCAACCACACCCACGCGGGTACACGGTGGAGCTCATTTCTGTACGAAAAAGGCAGCCCACGTGGTAATTTGGCACGTGTACTGGTTGTCCACTTGGTGGAGGGAGGATCGTCTACCACGGGTGAACAAACAAATTGTGACTTGACGCGTTATGTTAAATTAAAAAAAGAGGCAAACCATGTGAGGCCAACCTTAGAGGCAAGGCTCTATACACTGGAGTACTTTTGATGTGTCCCGTCAACTCGCAGAACAAGGAGAAGCTTGCTTAGTACGCCGTCTCCCCCGCCCACGGGTGCTGTGGCTCGCAGGATGAGGTGAAGCTTGCTCCTCCCTCGCCCATGCGCGTGGTGGCTCGCAGGACGAGGAGAAAAATTTACTACTCCCTCCGTTTACTACTCGTCCCTACTACCTTGGTTATAGAGATTATATCATATTGTTTGGAATATATATGTCCTTAGTAGATTTCAATATGAACTACTAGTACATACTCCCAACACTGATGTATATAGATGTATTTTAGAGTGTACATCCACTCATTTTGCTCCGTATGTAGTAGCACTCTCCCTCGCCCCTCGACCCTTGCCCACGTGGTGGACGTGTAGCAATTCATTCGGTCTCATATAGCCAGAACGATATATACTGCACTACCATTATTGCTCGACTTCCCGAAGAGGCGAAGAGCCAATCGCAAGGTTAATATTTTGGAGATGCCAAGCGCAAGGTTATAGGAGAACGAGTAGTAGTTGCCGCGTCATTTATAAATAATTTTTTTTCTTCAGTGGCACGTACGCAATATGATAGGTTCATATGGAGAGAAAAGGAAACCGCTCCACTATATACATAGTCAGGACGGGCCAACCTACACGGTTGCTTGCTGGGGTTGCTCTCTTCGCACTCTCTCGCACAAAACGACTGTGGCCACATCTCTAACATTCCGGCGGATCATGTCCCCTTGGGGAAGGGGTGGATGCTTAGTGTAGATGCGGTGTCCGTCACCGACGACAAAAACCCACTGTCGGCACGTCCCGATCAGGGGTCCCCGCCGTTCTCTCTCACAAAGCCGGTGAGGTTGCCTTCGTCCCTTGCTCACTGCCGCGACGTGGGTAGTTGCCGCCTCCCGCCGCCCTCCTCAAGGTCGAGCTACGTCCCTCAGGTACAACTCCCTTTACAACCGGCTTGCACCACTGCTCCAGCTTCCCACATCACTCCTTGTGGATATATCTCTACTTCTTTGCCCCGCACATACCTGATACCTCTACTGGCTTCTACGTACTGTATTTCTGATGAGTTTATGTCTCATCAACTAGTCCTAGTAATGTTATTCTAATCACGCTTCTTCAATTTCTTTGCCATAGGGATGCTCATCTCGATTTTGGTGAAACTGCACAAAATGATCCGATGGTCAAAAGGTTGCAAACTTCATTTATTAGGAAGCTCGAACGTTGCCAGCAAATTGAAGCCTGGTCAGGGTTCACGGTTCAAGGGCTAGGGACTGCATGGATTGTTTTTTTCTTTAGCTGCCTCTGTTCCAAAATAATTGTCAACTTTAGTAGTAGTACAACTTTGTAGTAAAGTTTGCACAAAGTTGAGACACTTATTTTGGAACGGAGGGAGTACATATTTGCTATGATCTGTCAATCATTGAGATGCAACAGCATGCATGTTAGTCTCCTTTGTATTTGATGAAATGTTGCAACGGGCAACCTTGGACGCGAGATACATGTAACAGGAGCTGGAAGGTTCATAGCATTGTACAAATTTATCTCGCTAATAAATTACGGTATGTACTAGTACTATACTAGTACTTCCTCCGTTCCTAAATATATGCCTTTGTAGAGATTTCACCATTAACCACATGCGGATGTATATAGATGCATTTTAAGTGTAGATTCATTCATTTTGTTCCTATGTAGTTCACCTAGTGGAATTTCTACAAAGACTTATCTACTAGTAATAGCTAGCCCCCTCTACTAGGAATTCTCTATCCTCTCCTTGAGCCACGTCATCAAAATTGACGTAGCCGTTAGATGAAGTAAATCAGTCATAATAGCCATCTGATCTAGACGTTGAGAGGCTCAGCACTAAGCCACATGCAAGCATGCAGAAATACTGTGGCACATGCATGTGAGTGGGTTTTAAATCACATCAACATGTCTGCATGAAATCTTGCACCGGTAGCATGCATGTAAGTGAGCTTTTAAGTCCCATTAACATGTCAAAAAGAAAAATATAATCCCATTATGCAGTAGGAGTTGGCTGATCTTTTTTCCTTACGTGGGATGATCTAAATGATGATGGGAGTTTATTTAGTTTGGCTACCACATTTGTCATGCGGTTATAGATTTTTTTTAGTTCTATGAAATCGATAATTTTGCGCAGAGAGATATACCGCTGTTCCGCGGCAACGAGCGGGGACTCATCTAGTAATATTTAGGAACGGAGGGAGTACTATGTAAAGAGTTAGGTGTCGCACGGTGATAGTGTGACGTGGGCCATGTAATCACTGAGCCTGCGTGTTTTCACTACTCTTGCACTGCTCCGCTGTAAGAATGGAGAAAATTGTAATCTACTACCTCCTTTCGCCGAAAGCGTGGGACATCCAACAGTCCTACCACCTCAGTAATAAAGACCAATGAGCCATCAAATCACATAGACCCAACAGTAAGTTGGATGGATGAAGAAACCATCACTCTTGCGCCAGTGATAGGTCGCGTCCGCTCTGCCCGGGCATGAATGCGGCACCGATTCTTTGGAGCGGCGCTGACCGTTTTGGGCGGGAAGCGCGCGCGGGCGGTGGAGGGGCTTTGGGTGGGCCAGGCTGGTCAGGAGCGGGCGTGGCAGTTGTCGGCATGTCCCTACCGGACACACCCGGAAACGAGAGGATGCACCAACTCTCGCGGCTAAAATCGTACACTACACACCATATCTCTGTAGGAGTAGGTCGATCTGTCGCACTCTCTAACACACACATGATGTTAAACACACACACGCACACGCACGCACCTTGGTCCTGTTGCACCTTCTAACGTGACTTATAACACCTAGACGGAGGGAGTAGTAAGTATACGAGATACGGTATCACACTGACTTAAGTCGAATACAAGTGCCCAAAATTTGTGTGCATGTTATAATAAGGATTCACTTAAAATAGTACGTGAGCGAACAAAGGGATCAATTGGACAGTGTTCCCAAGCAGTAGCAAGATGTGTGAGGTAGTAAGATACACCGCTGGCGCTTTGAATTTTTCTTATTAATTTGTTTGTTTCACCCTCTGACTGGTGGGACCCAACATACTACGTGGAGAGAGGTAAGGTGACTAAGGCTGCATTATTTCTGCACCACTGTGGATAGTCTTACCACCAAAGCCACATGACACGATTATGATTGAAATCCTAATGACTCTCACACACACACACACAAAACACGGCATGCCTGTCACACGAATGTAGGAATGTATAAAGGTTATTTTCCTCTCGTTGAACATAACGGGAGGGTTGTGTAGCTGGTTAGCCTGTTCGCTCATCAAACTTGAGGTCTTGGGTTCGATAACTACACTTGAGCATAATTTTTGCCAGGAGGATTCTTTGACTGGTCAAAATGTTTTCTAGGGTTTGCACGCTTCACACTCTCTCTCCAGTATATATATACACGCCGGAGCCTCAGCGCTTGTAGTTGCTCTCTTCACACTCTCTCGCCCTCTCCCGCTGGATCCTCAGCGCTTGTAGTTGCTCTCTTCACACTCTCTCGCCCTCTCCAGATCTAAACAAGACTTCGTTGGCCTCTGTGTCAGCTCACTGCTGCTCAAAGAGCTGGCAGGATCCATCCGTCGGGAAGGGAAGGAGGCTTAACGCTGTCGCCGTCGGTGAGGGAGGGAATCCACTACCGGCGCTGCTATTCACTTTCCACCCAGCAGCGGCACGGGAGGGCCTCCGACCCTTCTTCTTCGCTGCTGTCCCGTCGCCCACCGAACCACGCCCCAAGAACCTTAAGGTATATTTTACTTACTCCACATGCATTGCTCTAGCTACATGTATACCATGAATCTAGGACGTGGTTCAAAGAGGAAATGAGTGGGGGAAAGTAGTGGGAAAAGTTGTATATAGCATGAATCTAGGACGTGGTTCAAAGAGGAAATGAAGGGGGAAAGTTGTATAGCATGAATCTAGGACGTGGTTCAAAGAGGAAAGGAATGGGGGAAAGTAGTGGGGAAAGTTGTATCGCATAAATCTAGGACGTGGTTCAAAGAGGAAAGGAAGGGGGCGAAAGTACTAGTTCAAAAAGGAAAGGAAGGGACAAGGCTGTAGAGTTTGAGCAGGACTAGATTTGCTGCGCTCACATAGGGAAAGGTGTCTAAAGATAACAAAACTGGGGCCAACACAAATATGCTCCTTGGTTGTTTGTTCTATGTTGCAACAGACTATGCATGACCACAGTACATCGGTAGATGCACATGGTGCTGGTGCGTCCACTGTCCCGTGCAACTCATTAGCTGTTGTTAATCTATGGCCCTGTTTGGTTAAAAACTCCCTAGTCCCTACCTTCTTGGTTCCAAGGACTAAACATGGACTAGAGGTTATTAAATGACATGATAAAAGACCATGTTACCCCTAGTAATGAACTAATAGAAACAAGGTGCGATGCGTGGCAGGGGCAACTGTTGGAAAAAGTCCCAAAAAGACTCCCTCGGAGTCTTCTTTCTTTAGTCCCAAATGCCCACTTTTAGTCCCGAAAAGTCCCTCCTGTTTGGTTTAGATGTGACTCACAGGGAGTTTTTTTAGTGCCTACACCAAAATGTCCATGTAAACAAACACCCTCTAATAATGCCGCTGGAAAATTGATGCAATGCCACAGTTAAAAGCAAATTACATGTTTAACGAATTTTATTGTTAATATAATCTCTATGTTAATATTAATCAATGCCACTGTTTGAGAAATGCTACTGTCTTGCTTTCTTTCCCATTTCGATAAGGTAGATGCTTCTTTTTGTTGGCTTCTGTGTCATCCACCATTATTGACCACTAATTGTTTCCTTTGCACCTCTGTGTAAACAGGGTTATCTACTTCAGCTTGTTGCCATTGTGACCTTTCATTGCACTGCACAAAACACTTTTGTTTTAAGACTGTTTTGTGCAGTTCAACCAAAATGTCACACCGACAATGTTGCTTGATTGCTTGATCTTAGTGGAACTGCACAAGAGGAGATTTTACATCCTATCCGCTAAGGCGAATTTGGTTCAGATCTTCTTCTTGTGAGTTGTTTGAATTCCGCATCATGAGAGGTCAGTACTAGCCTTCTTTCACATGATTCTGCAGTGTGCTTTCATATGTTGTGCTACTTGTACGATAATGTTGCTTGATTTTAGTGAACTGCACAAATGGAGACAAGACTTCCAATCTGTATGTGCACCATAATATCCCATTGAGGTAAGTTAAGGATATTTCACAACTGCTGGCCTGTATTTTGCCACTTTCATCAGAAAATTAATTTTAGTACTATACTTGTGCTCCCTAATTGACATGCCAAATCTTACATTGAAGGCGAAGCTTGTCTGTTATTGAACCAAGTGATGAAGTGGAAGAACAAGCGGAAGAAAAACAAAAATCAACTCCCGGTGCTGTAATGAAGCACTGGAACTGTGATGACACAAGTAATGATATAGTTTTGCATCTTAATTTATTGCTATGGCTGGAACGAGCAATTGTTTTGCCACTGATTTGATGCCATACGTAATTATCTCTACTTGTGCAAACAGGGATCTTCTTTGAAGATACCATATATTTTAGTGGAACTGCACAAAAAGATGTTGGAAACATTAAACTAATCGAGGAGTATATAGTAAGCATGTCCACCATAGTAGAGAGCAACAGATGGTTTCGGAGAAGTGCTTCATCTGTATGCTCTACACAATCAGCCTCCTGACAAAGGTTGGTACTTGCCCACTAATTCATCCATATGATTGAGATTTGTCATCTCTATTAGTGTTGTGCTACTGTTTAGATACTGTCATGAAAAGGTGGTATTGTCCTTGAGAAGTGCTTCATCTGTGATGTTTTAAATATTTCCTTTCCTTTTTTCAAGCAAATAGGGATGCTAGCATTTAGTTGTCCTCTTGTCTTTGCACAATAGGATCATCTTCCTCTGAAGAAGAATATGGAGTACGTGAAGTGACTAGTTCTGATTATGCCAAGATGAAGAAGCACTGTCTATCTTCTCATCAGAAGGAGCAGTTGAAGGATGGTTACATTACTCCCCACAAGGCCAAACTAACTTCAGCTCAGAAGGACTGACAAATCTCCATTTTTTGTTGTGATGCGCGAGTACAATGTTGTTCTAGGATTCTCATCAGAAGGAGCAGTTGAAGGATGGTTACATTACTCCCCACAAGGCCAAACTAACTTCAGCTCAGAAGGACTGACAAATCTCCATTTTTTTGCTGTGATGCGCGAGTACAATGTTGTTCTAGGATTCTTTCTGGTGAGTTCATTTTTCTAAAAGTGTGCTCTACATGGACCATGTATGTGCCTGTTGAAACTGTCAATTCATAGTACAGTTTGCTTTATACTAATCACTTTTTTGTATTTGTGCAAACAGGGGTGCTCAGCTTGATTTCAACGGGAACTGCACAAAATGTTCATGAATACATCGAATCATTCATTTCCACCACAAGAAAGGAGGTGCCCATAAGTTCAAGGCGTTGCAACATATAAGGGCGAAATCATACAAGCTACGCGCGAATTTGGTTGATTTTGGTGGAACTGCACAAAAAGAACATCTGGTTTGTTTAGCATGAGTTGCCATGTCAATGTCCGAACTGATGGCAAACCCTGCCCATTCCACAGACGTAGGCATTTGATATTTTGGAATGGGACAACCTTGTCAAATTTTGCTCATTGATTTTAGCAAGATATGCGTTTGATATTTTCAAATGGGACGCCCTTTGCTGTCAGCAGCGGCGATCATTTTTTCTTTATTCTTTAGTTTTGAAGTAAATATTGCCTGTGACATGTGAGTCGCTAAGATGCATAATCATCGATTGTTTTGAATGTTCTCTATGAATTGCCAGGCCTGTGTGTTTGATTGCAATGTATAGAAACGCTAAAAAGCTGCTCAAACTCTGTGTACTCCTTCTGTTCCTTTTTACTTCGCACATTGTGAAAGTGCATACTTTTTTGTATACGTTTGGTCAAAGTAGAGATACTTTGACTGCAGACAAAACTTGTATGCAGACTAGAAAGGACCGGGGGGAGTACATGTGAAACTGCTGCAAACGTGGTGATCACCCTGGGAATAATGCTAGTGCGTATTGTTTTGCATGTTCATCCAATGCCAGTGATACAGGAATTCGAACTAATCGAAATAAATTCATTCATACACGGTCGGATTTCATATAAACATGCCGGATTTAATTACATTTCATACATTCTTCAACTAAAAAGGGGTGTTTGTGGCCGCATGCATCTCCCAGATGCAGAGGCCGGGGGTCATCCTCCTTTTCGAAAAAAAACTAAAAAAGGGGTGCGCTCGAGGTATAATTAATTAACCGAAGCTACCCACCTGTGTCCCGCTGAGCCGAACAGAAGCTTCAGTGACTTAACTGTAGATGCAGTTGCGTAACTGACATGTGGCCTATTGGGCCCACGTGTCAGTCAGCCAACTGCACCAGCAGTTAAGTAGAAGCAGCGTTCTTCTCAAGCGCAGCTCTCCGACCCCACGTCGCCGCCAAGAAGCTAACCGGTCGTCAATGGTCAACCCGCCTAGCTTGGCTTCAACCAGAGGGTAGCAGCGGTGGCCTTACTTGGACCCGAGCGGCGGCGACCTACCATGTTCTACTCTTCCTCATTTTCTGTGTGGCGCGGACTCGTTGGCAGCGGGGCGGGGCCTTGGCGGAGCCGGCGATGCCTCTGTCTCATTGCCGGCGGGCGGCGCCTCAGCGGAGCGGTGGAAATCCTCCCCCACGTTGCCGGCATGGTGGGGCCTCGGCTGAGCCGGTGATGTCCTCTGCCTCGTTGTTGGCGGGGCGGGGCCTCGGCGGAGCCGGCAGTGTCCTCTGCCTCATTGTTGGCGCCATGGGGCCTCGGCAGAGCCAGCGGTGTCCTCTGCCTCGTTGTTTGCACCGCGGGGCCTCGGCGGAGCCGGCGGTGTCATCTGCCTTGTTGTTGGCGCCGCGGGGCATCATCGGCGCCAGCGGAGCGGGGACTCATCGGAGCCGGCATTGTCCTCTGCCTCGTCCTCGGTCTCTTCAAGGAGCGCCTCGCCCGCTTCATCGCCCTCTTTACCAGCCTCTTTGTAGGCGGCCGCAGCCTCTGCCACCCGCATGCGGTATCGCCAGCGCTCGAGGCGGCCCTTGCGGGCGGAGCGGTACGAGTCGAGCAGCGCCTCCTGCTCCGCCCGCTCCGCGGCGATCTGCTCCTCTGCCTGCAGGTGCTCCTGGAGGAGATGGTGGTTGTAGGCGGCGTCGTCCTGCGCCTCCTAGAACTGCTCCTCACGCATCTGCCTCACCCTGTCCATATATTGGGCACGCGCCTCACCGATGGTCATGGTGCAATGCACTGGCGACGATGGCTCGGAGGAGGGGGTTGGCGCCGGATCGTCGACTACCATGTTCTCCATTGGGACGTCGTCGTCCTCCGGCTGCCTGCCGGCCAGCCGGTCGGTAGCAATGGCTGCTATCTCCTTGTGGTCCGTCGTTCGCCCGTCCCAAAGAGCGCTGGAGCGCGAGGAAGCCATGGTGGCCAGTAGTGGTGTGGACAGGAGAAAGGCAACGGATGCGGATGACTGCGGCTATGGCCGGCGCAGCAGTTTATATAGCAATGGTGGGCGGGCGGAGAGACGGACGTGTGACGCCGGAGTAGCCGCCTCGGCAACCGCGTATCATTAATGTGTGCGGCAGATGGACGTTCGGACGGCACTTGTGCCGTTTGAAGGCGGAGCAATCGCCTGCACCAGGATGCGGGGCGGTAGGCGCTGACTATTTCGGGCGGAAAGCGCGCGCGGGCGAGGAGATCACTTTACTTGGATAGGATGACAATGGGGACCCACCAGGTCCATAGCCTCACGTACGCAAGTGCCTCCTTATTATATATATATATATATATATATATATATATATATATATATATATATATATAACTATAATTTATTTTGCTTCCTCCTGGTTTCTTGACATCACGGTCCCACATTCCATTTTATAAGGCTCAATTTGGTTGTTTTCCATCACATGTTCAGATTCCAAGGTGCATTAAATCATTGCATGCAAGTATTAAGAGAAAATTGACCAATGCATGTACTTTATGCATGCATGCATGGCAATTAATGCATTGATAAACATAATTTTTTTAGGATAACAAGAGCATTAATTAGGTGCTTTTGCAAAACTAGAAAAAGTATTCCACCACTCTCCATCTACCTTGATTGGTGAGATTTTTGAATTGAGCATTATAAACTGGAAAGGAGGGAGTAGTCAATAAACGAGAGAATTGCACAAGAAGCGGCCGACAGCTGGGACCAAGCAGCTCGAGCAGTATTTGTGTTTTTGAGGTGTGAGCACTGCAGAGTTTTTCGATGTTTACCCTAGATATTAATTTTTCTCCTCTGAACAACAACAAAAACACCGCTGCAGGTATTAACTGGGCGGGCTGTGGCCCGTCTAGCCCAGGCCAGATATCCCGCCCAGATGTTAATTTTTTTCAAGCTGAAAATGGCTAGCCCAGCTATACTTTTTTTAGGAATACCCAGGCAAGGTCAAGTTGTTATTCTCCGCCCCGCTGGGCTGCAAATCTTTCCTAGGAGGGATGCATTAGGCTAAACAAGAAAATGGGATTGAAGAAATAATAAATGGGATGTAATTATAAAAACTGGGTAGTAACTATAAAAAAATGCACCAAACAGTGATTACTTTATAAAATATTATTTTTGGAATATTGAAAATTTTAATTTCATTAATTGTTGCGAGCGGAATGTTTCGTTGGATTTTTACGCAATATAAATTTATATTGAAATTGTATTTAATCTGACTAAAATTTCGGGATGAAAATATTCGGATCCCATCAAAATGTGGGAAATCTTATTGAATTCTGTTTTGAATGGTTGGTTGAAATGGGTTGTACTTTTAACAAACTGTAAATGGGCTGTAGTAAATTCCATTAGAATTCAAAAATGGGCTACACATTCTTACAAAACTCAAATGGGCTATAAGTTCTCTGCCACACACTTCTGGCCTTACTAAGTTGACGCGTCCCCTAAAAAACAGAGTTGACAGGTATGCAAGGCTTTGTCAACTTATAGTCAACACACGGTTCTAGTAGCAGTGGCCGTTGGATGTCCATCCAACGGATGCCATGCTTCTTCTTCAATCTCGGATATTCTAGCTTCACCCGCCCAAAAAATGATTCATCCCCCTGACATCTAGGGCGCACCGTTTCGGAAGCTGACCTGTGGGCCTACTAAGTTGACGTACAAAGGACTTTGTCAACTTGGTCAATAAAAACGATTCTAGCTGTAGTGACCGTACGATGCCCATCCAACGGCCGTCGTGCTTCTTCAACCTCTGGTCTTCTTACTCCAGCTGCCCAAAGCAGCACCGGTCGTGCTGCCTGCTCCTGCCTCCCATGGCCGGCTGTGCTACCGTGGAGGCCTCACCACCCCCTACTACTCCCACCGCTGGCCAGGCCATCCCTCCACTCACCCACTGACCCACACCCCCTGTTATTTTGCGGCGATGGCAGCGCAGCCGAACCCTCGTACTCCTCTCCGCGTGTGCATCCACTATCGCGTCTTCCCCAGCTCCGTGTCGTCCCCTTCCTAGGCCTCGCCGTCGTCCACCGCCGTGGTGCTCTCGACGCGGCGTGGTCAACATGGTCAAGGAACGACTTCCATTGGACGTGGATTGTACATGGAGAGGCTGACAGCTAGGTCCATGGCAGCCGCAAGGAAGTGCCTCCTTATTACGCGCAAAATAATTATTCCTCCACGTGACAGTGGGGACCCACCGGACGGGCCACCGCGCGAAAAAAATGATTTGCCCCCTGACTGCTGGGACCCACCAGCTACATCTTCGCACGCAAGGAAGTGCGTCCGAAAAAAAAAACGATTCGCCCCCCGACTACTGGGACCCACCAGCTACACCTTCGCACGTAAGGAAGTGCGTCCGGGCAAAAA
>NC_041387.1:578421681-578422268 GCF_002162155.2 Triticum dicoccoides | reverse complement strand
GTTGGGACCTAGCAGCTACACCTTCGCACGCAAGGAAGTGCGTCCGGGCAAAAAAAATGATTCGCCCCCCCCCCTGACTGCTGGGACCCAGCAGCTACACCTTCGCATGCAAGGAAGTGCGTCCGGGCAAAAAAAAATGATTCGCCCCCCTGACTGGTGGGACCCACCAGCTACATCTTCGCAGGCAAGGAAGTGCCTGACAGTTGGGATCCACCTGGTCTAAGCGTACGTAGCATTGTCATCCTGGTCGCGAACGTGTACATACATACTGGTCGATGTAGAGGCGCGCACGTGTCGTAGTAGAGGCGCGCACGTGTCGTAGTAGAGGCGTGCACGTAGCATGTACGTACGTACAGCGGCCAGGGTGCAAGAAAGAAAATGCGGTCATGTATGTGTACATACGGGCGGGGTCTCGAACGCCTAGTCGCGCATACCGCAAAACGGAGGAAACGGACCTCCTACGGTCGAAACAGGGGTCCTGTTGATCGGGAGGGGTGTGGCGTACCGCAAAACAGACGAAACGGACCTCCTACGGTCGAAACGGGGGTCCTGTTGATCGGGAGTGGTGTGGCATACCGCAAAACGGA
>NC_041387.1:578409452-578420846 GCF_002162155.2 Triticum dicoccoides | reverse complement strand
ACTGTTCATCCAAACCCCCCCATAACACTCACTGTTCATCCAATCGATTGGCCTCAGTTAGCAGCAGTAGCGAAGGAATCGCTCCATCGGGTTCAGGTAACAGCCATCGGTCGATCGCTCGGGTTCGGTAATGCGTAGCCTGCAGTACAATCGCTCGGGTTTAGTTAGAGCCCAACGCCTCGCTCGGCTTCAGTTAGAGCCAACACCTCACACACACGCGCGCGTATGTACGAGAGAAACGCGCACCGCTCCGCCCCCGACCTCCCACCGTAACCAGCAACTCCCTGAAATTTTCCTCCCCCTCGCTTCTACCATAGTTTTTTCCGTCATGGACGGCCCAAAGAATGTCATGCAGCTGCGTCTCCGGCCCGCCCAGGACGAAAATCCCATTTTCTGTCATGATTTTTTGTCATAGAAGTAGGAGCCCACCACATCTATGATGATACCGGGTTTGTCACAATTATCGTCATAGAAGTGTCATATGTATGACAGAAAAAAATTCGTTCGGCCCAAAATGTCACGAATGTGTCTTTTTTGTAGTGAAGCATCCCACTTATGATTAACCCCTATTGCAAGCATCCGCAACTTCAAAAGAAGTATTAAGGTAAACCTAACCATAGCATGAAACATAAGGATCCAAATCATCCCCTTACGAAGCAACTCATAAACTAGGGTTTAAGCTTCTGTCACTCTAGCAACCCATCATCTACTTATTACTTCCCAATACCTTCCTCTAGGCCCAAACAATGGTGAAGTGTCATGTAGTCGACGTTCACATAACACCACTAGAGGAGAGACAACATACATCTCATCAAAATATCGAATGAATACCAAATTCACATGACTACTTATAGCAAGACTTCTCCCATGTCCTCGGGAACAAACATAACTACTCACAAATCATATTCATGTTCATAATCAGAGGGGTATTAATATGCATATATGATCTGAACATATGATCTTCCACCGAATAAACCAAGTAGCATCAACTACAAGTAGTAATCAACACTACTAGCAGCCCACAGGTACCAATCTGAGGTTTTGAGACAAAGATCGGATACAAGAGATGAACTAGGGTTTGAGAGGAGATGGTGCTGGTGAAGATGTTGACGGAGATTGACCCCCTCCCAATGAGAGGATCGATGGTGATGACGATGGTGACGATTTCCCCCTCCCGGAGGGATGTTTCTCCGGCAGAACAGCTTCGCCAGAGCCCTAGATTGGTTCCGCCAAGGTTCCGCCTCGTGGCGGCGGTGTTTCTTCCCGAAAGCTTGGTTATGATTTTTTTTCCAGGGTAAAAGACTTCATATAGCAGAAGATGGGCACCGGGGGCCTGCCAGGTGGCCCACGAGGCAGGGGGCGAGCCCCCACCCTCGTGGACGGTGGGTGCCCCCCTCTGGTATTTTCTTCGGTTAGTATTTTTTATTAATTCCAAAAATAACTTCCGTGGAGTTTTAGGACTTTTGGAGTTGTGCAGAATAGGTCTCTGATATTTGCTCCATTTCCAGCCTAAAATTCCAGCTGTCGGCATTCTCCCTCTTCATGTAAACCTTGTAAAATAAGAGAGAAAAGGCATAAGTATTGTGACATAATGAGTAATAACCGCCCATAATGCAATACATATCAATATCAAAGCATGATGCAAAATGGACGTATCAATGGCCATCCAATTTTGTGCAGTTCCACTAAAATTGAGGAAGACATGCCCGGGTATGGAGATACGCATCGCTGTTTGCAAAAATATAAAAAAGGGATATAGTGTTATCACTTTGTTTTGGCAGTGGTACAAGATTAACAACGACATCTCAATTGTCAATAAGAATTAATAAAAAGTACACCAACAAACAGATGCATCATGATTATCTTGATGGGAACTAAACCAGGATACCCGAGAAAAAGACATTTCTTTATTTAACCAGTGATAATATTAGATTAGCAGCAGCAATAGGAGCATATGGACAATGACCGCACAACCACCACATACTTTTTGTCGGAACAACGTGTATACCTCCACCGAGGCATAAATTAGGACAAAGTTTTCGAGTGGCATTTCCTCTATAATAGTAGGTGATGTTGGACCAGCCGATGAACCCTAGCTACTATACATGGGGAGCTGGGGAGTAGTCGCATGGAAGAAAACCCGCATGCAGCAACCTGGGGAGCTGGACCAGTACAAGAAGTTATACCTCAGGTAGGTGGGCGGGCGGGATCTGCCCACATGACGGCAGCGAACAAGGGCGTGGAGGACCTTCGTTCGCGTCAGCGCCGGCTCCGAGAGGACGGTGCGCATCGGCTTCCGTCATCACCGATGGCGACAACGTCAATGCTGCACCTCCTCACCTCCCGCAGCGGACGGGAGAGATAGAGTGGACACTGTCATCTTGTTTTGATATGGAGAGGGTGAGAGAGCGAGATGCGAGAAACCCTATCAAAAAAGAGGCTATATATACAATGGAGTAAAAGAATCTCTCCATAGCAGTGGTTTTAAATAAAATACACGCGTTCCCGGAAAGAAGAAACAAAAATTGGCAGACATTTTTTTAACGTACCAAGAAAGAAAACTTGATCAAAAACACGCCCCCGCTTCCAGGTCACGAGAGTCGTCGTGCACAGACACATAGACATAGACATGCATATCCGTGTTTACGTAAAATTCCATCTCCATCTCCATATCCAATCATATTTGTCCAACTGGCACATTATTTATGTTGTTAATTATATACGCAGCAATATTAATGTACAACATCTCTTGTTTGCGGGCTTCCGGACTGCTGCCACGCCCGCTCCTGACCAACCCGAACCCTCTTCATCACCCGTGCGTGCTTCCCTCCCGAAACGGTCAGTGTCGCATTCATGCCCGGCCAGAGCGGACACGACCTCTCACTGGCGCCGGCATTGAAGCGGCGCCGGTCGAGAGAGTGTCGCCCGCGCCGCTTCCCGGTGCACGCAACTGCTCCACGTTCAAAGGTCGTAATAGCTGGCCACAACATGCATGTAAAAAGTTCTTGGGAGTCCGCGCTATAGCTAGCTGTCCTCCCCCAACTCGTCAATCTCTTCTAGTAGTGCTAGTACTCCATGGCGCGATCCATCGACAAGCAGGCGAGAAAGTTATCATATACTTGGTTTGCGATGAGTGGCATGTCGAGCGACCGTGAGGGGTCGAGTCGTGGAGGAGGGTGAGACACAAACGCGGCAGACATGATTTAAACGTTGGTTTTGCTCGATGGCACGATCCAGTGAAACGAAACGTTGGTTTCTCTCTGTTTCCATTTTTTCTCCGGAAAAACGGAAACTTTCCACTCCATTTTCATTCCTACTCCAAGGTTGCCCCGTTACAACATTCCATCAAATACAAAGGAAAACTAACACGCATGCTGATGCATCACAATGATTCGCAGATCATACCCAATATTTACTTCACAACTAAAGACAAAAGTTGTGAGAGCGTGTACAAAAGAAAAACTACTGATGGGGTCACTACGACTTAAACCCTAAACCCTAAACATGATTTAATTTCCTGGCTAGGTAGAACCTGTCGAAGGAAAGACGGCTGGCACCCTCGGATCGATGATTTTGTGCAGTTCCACTAAAATCGAGCTGAGCATCCCTGATGGCAAAGATATTGAAGAAGTGTGATTAGAATAATAGTACTAGCACTAGTTCATGAGAGATAAACTCATCACAGATAGAAGCCGGTAGAAGTAGAGAAAGATCGACATGGAGATGGAGCTACGTGGAGAGTTGCGGCAGTGGATCAAGCCGGATCCAAAAGGAAGATGTACTACCTGGGACGTCTGGTTGTAGCTAGAAGGGCGGTTGGGACGCGGCATCAGCCCATACCGCGGGGACCCCCGACTAGGACACACCGACTGTTGGTTTTCTCCCTTGCCGATGTCGACCGCGTCTACACAGAACATTGTTCCCTTCCCCCAGCGGCAGGATGAGGCCGAATATGTGACCAGTGGTGTGGCCATCGTCGTTCTATGCTTGTGAAGAGAGCAACCCAAGCAAGAAGGTTGTAGCTTAGGCTCCTACTAGTGTATATATAGTTGTTTTCTTTTTCTCTCCATATCAACCATTTTATATTGCATACGTGAGTGAAATGATGGTTGCTTCTTCCGACTAACTTACTGTGTGGTTTGACTGCTCCTTAGTGGGACCTACACGTACTCCCTTGTCACGCCCAATATGCGACCCTATCCAAAAGGAACTCGAAGGTCCCACCAAGGATAGACCCGCATATTGAAACGCTTTTGCAAGGTGGATATCATTACATCAACATTACATAATATATGGGGATACATACAAAAGGCATACAATGCCACACAAATACAACATCACAATACATAAGAGCATCATCCGACTACGGATGGAACACAAACAGAAACTCAAATGACATCCACCCTGCTAGCCTAGGCTGCCGACCTAGAACCTATCCCCTGATCGAAGAAGCAGAAGAAGAACTCCAAGACAAGAAAACATCGCTCTCGCGTCATGATCATCGCATAACCTGTACCTGCAACTGTTGTTGTAGTAATCTGTGAGCCACGAGGACTCAGCAATCCCATTACCATGGGTATCAAGACTAGCAAAGCTTAAAGGGAAAGGAAGGGGTAAAGTGGTGAGGTTGCAGCAACAACTAAGCATATATGGTGGCTAACATACGCAAATAAGAGCGAGAAGAGAGCAAAAGGAACGGTCGTGAAGCTAGCAATGATCAAGAAGTGATCCTGAACTCCTACTTACGTCAAACATAACACAGAAACCGTGTTCACTTCCCGGACTCCGCCGAGAAGAGACCATCACGGCTACACACACGGTTGATGCGTTTTAATTCGGATCTGGTGTCAAGTTATCTACAACCGGACATTAACAAATTCCCATCTGCCTATAACCGCAGGCACGAATTTCGAAAGATTATACCCTGCAGGGGTGTCCCAACTTAGCCCATGATAAGCTCTCGCGATCAACGAAGGATATACCTTCCCCCAGGAAGACCCGATCAGACTCGGAATCCCGGTTTACAAGATATTTCGACAATGGTAAAACAAGACCAGCAAAGCCGCCCGATGCGCCGACAAATCCCGATAGGAGCTGTACATATCTCGTTCTCAGGGCAACACCGGATGAGACTAGCTACGAGTAAAACCAACCCCCAAGTTGCCCCGAGGTGGCCTCGCAGGCAGCTCAGTTCGGACCAACACTTAGACAAGCACTGTCCCGGGGGGGCTAAAATAAAGATGACCCTCGGGTTGGCCGACCCAAGGGAAAGGTATAGGTGGTGGTGAGGCAAATGGTAAAACCAAGGTTAGGCCTTGCTGGAGGAGTTTTATTCAAAGCGAATTGTCAAGGGGGTCCCATAAATCACCCGACCGCGTAAGGAACGCAAAATCCGGGAACATAACACCGGTATGACGGAAACTAGGGTGGCAAGAGTGGAACAAAACACCAGGCAAAAGGCCGAGTCTTCCACCCTTTACCAAGTATATAGATGCATTAATAATATAAGAGATATTGTGATATCCCAACCAAAATCCTGTCCACCATGGAGCAATCTTCAACTTCACCTACAACTAGCAACGCTATAAGAGGGGCTGAGCAAAAGCGGTAACATAGCCAAACAACGGTTTGCTAGGAAGGGTGTTAAAGGTTAGAGGTTCATGGCAATTTGGGATGGCTTGAAGAGTAAATGATAGGTAACACAGCATAGCGATAGAACGAAGCAACTAGCATAGCAATGATAGTAGTGAGATCCAGGGTAGCGGTCATCTTGCCTGAAATCCCGCAAGGAAGAAGAACGAGTCCATGAAGAAGACGAACGGATGAAACCGAACTAAACATAGACGAACGAATCCTCATGATCGCAACGAAACAGGAACTATTGAGAAGAAGCACACAACATGGTAAACACACCACACATGAAAATGACATGATGCACAAACAAGTATGATGCAAGACAAGACTACATGAAGCTACTTGTCAGGACCCCGACTCGATGTCACATCGATCTAGCTGGTAACACCTCATATCACTTTGCGGCCTCACGCACGGTATCCCCACGGGTGTCGTCTTACCTTTTCCCGGGACCGTTTGCGCCTTTTGGCTCGCGTATATGAAAGTGTCGCTAGCATCCATATGATAAAGAGCCCGGGCTGACATGACTAGTCGTAAACCCAAAGTGGCACAGACTTACAGGGACAGGCATCCATGACCCAGCTTCGAACGTGTCGGTCATCAGCAAGTGGGTCCGGGCTGTAGCACTGGGCTAGCAGGACTCCGGTAAACCGGGCTGTAGCGGGCTAACAGGACTCCGGTACTCAAAGCGTGACATTTCCCCGAAGGGACAGACACAGGAACGAAGAAGGACACATGCCGGCCAGCCTAAGTGTTCCAGAGCAGTAGCAAGCTACCATGGCTCAGCGGTAACACTAGGAGACATTTCCCGGTAAGAGAGGCTACTAAAGATAAACAACTAGATAGTCAGATCCCACACATACCAAGCATTTTAGTCATACACACAATATGCTCGATATGTGCAAATACAATGAAGCATCACAACATGACTCTACGACACAAGTACTTTATTTAAGGCTCAGTGAGCCATACATAACATACACACAAAGGTACGGGTCTCACGACCCAACATACAAGTCATACAATCATACAAGCCAGCAGCGGAAGTAACTTGTCTGAGTACAGACAACTAGTAAAATAAAAGAGGCTTGGAAAGTCTCTGGCTATACTATGTGGTCCTTCACAAGCTCAGGGTCACCACCTGGGTCTTTAGCCTACTCGTTGATGTCAACGTCTACATAGAACCCATCAGAAGGGGTTGCAGCGTCTTCTGTAAAAATGTAGATTATAGCAACATGAGTACAAAGGTACTCAGCAAGACTTACATCAGATCCTACATACATGCATAGTATCAAGAAGGGTTGGTGGAGTTATTGCAGCAAGCCAGCTTTGACTCTTGGCTAGGCTATCCTACGATACTTCAACTTGAAATAGTTTTGCGCACACGAGTGAAGGAAATATGCCCTAGAGGCAATAATAAAGTTATTATTTATTTCCTTATATCATGATAAATGTTTATTATTCATGCTAGAATTGTATTAACCGGAAACATAATACATGTGTGAATACATAGACAAACAGAGTGTCACTAGTATGCCTCTACTTGACTAGCTCGTTAATCAAAGATGGTTATGTTTCCTGACCATGAACAATGAGTTGTTATTTGATTAACGAGGTCACATCATTAGTTGAATGATCTGATTGACATGACCCATTCCATTAGCTTAGCACCTGATCGTTTAGTATGTTGCTATTGCTTTCTTCATGACTTATACATGTTCCTATGACTATGAGATTATGCAACTCCCGTTTGCCGGAGGAACACTTTGGGTGCTACCAAACGTCACAACGTAACTGGGTGATTATAAAGGAGTACTACAGGTGTCTCCAATGGTCGATGTTGGGTTGGCGTATTTCGAGATTAGGATTTGTCACTCCGATTGTCGGAGAGGTATCTCTGGGCCCTCTCGGTAATACACATCACATAAGCCTTGCAAGCATTACAACTAATATGTTAGTTGTGAGATGATGTATTACGGAACGAGTAAAGAGACTTGCCGGTAACGAGATTGAACTAGGTATTGGATACCGACGATCAAATCTCGGGCAAGTAACATACCGATGACAAAGGGAACAACGTATGTTGTTATGCGGTCTGACCGATAAAGATCTTCGTAGAATATGTAGGAGCCAATATGGGCATCCAGGTCCCGCTATTGGTTATTGACCAGAGACGTGTCTCGGTCATGTCTACATTGTTCTCGAACCCGTAGGGTCCGCATGCTTAAGGTTTCGATGACAGTTATATTATGAGTTTATGAGTTTTGATGTACCGAAGGAGTTCGGAGTCCCGGATGAGATCGGGGACATGACGAGGAGTCTCGAAATGGTCGAGACGTAAAGATCGATATATTGGACGACTATATTCGGAGTTCGGAAAGGTTCCGAGTCATTCGGGTATTTATCGGAGTACCGGAGAGTTACGGGAATTCGCCGGGGAGAAGTATTGGGCCTTATTGGGCCCTGCGGGAAAGAGAGAGGGGCTGCCTAGGGCAGGCCGCGCGCCCCCCCAAGGCCTAGTCCGAATTGGACTAAGGGGAGGGGCCGCACCCCCTCCTTCCTTCCCTTCTCTCTTCCCCTTCCTAGTCTCCTACTCCTACTACATGGAAGGATTCCTAGTTGGACTAGGAAAGGGGGAATCCTACTCCCGGTGGGAGTAGGACTCCCCTATGGCGCGCCTCCTCCCTAGGCCGGCCTCCTCCTCCCTCCCTCCTTTATATACGGGGGCAGGGGGGCACCCTAGACACATAAGTTGACACAAGTTGATCCACGTGATCGATTCCTTAGCCGTGTGCGGTGCCCCCTGCCACCATATTCCTCGATAATACTGTAGCGGAGTTTAGGCGAAGCCCTGCTGCTGTAGTTCATCAAGATCGTCACCACGCCGTCGTGCTAACGAAACTCTTCCCCGACACTTTGCTGGATCGGAGTCCGGGGATCGTCATCGAGCTGAACGTGTGCTCGAACTCGGAGGTGCCGTAGTTTCGGTGCTTGATCGGTTGGATCGTGAAGACGTACGACTACTTCCTCTACGTCGTGTCATCGCTTCCGCAGTCGGTCTGCGTTGGGTACGTAGACAACACTCTCCTCTCGTTGCTATGCATCACATGATCTTGCGTGTGCGTAGGAATTTTTTTGAAATTACTACGAAACCCAACAGTGGCATCCGAGCCTAGGTTATTGATGTTGATGTTATATGCACGAGTAGAACACAAGTAAGTTGTGGACGATACAAGTCATACTGCCTACCAGCATGTCATACTTTGGTTCGGCGGTATTGTTGGACGAGACGACCCGGACCAACCTTACGCGTACGCTTACGCGAGACCGGTTCCCTCGACGTGCTTTGCACAGAGATGGCTTGCGGGCGACTGCCTCTCCAACTTTAGTTGAACCAAGTATGGCTACGCCCGGTCCTTGCGAAGGTTAAAACGGAGTCTATTTGACAAACTATCGTTGTGGTTTTGATGCGTAGGTGAGATTGGTTCTTACTTAAGCCCGTAGCAGCCACGTAAAACATGCAACAACAAAGTAGAGGACGTCTAACTTGTTTTTGCAGGGCATGTTGTGATGTGATATGGTCAAGGCATGATGCTGAATTTTATTGTATGAGATGATCATGTTTTGTAACCAAGTTATCGGCAACTGGCAGGAGCCATATGGTTGTCGCTTTATTGTATGCAATGCAATCGCGATGTAATGCTTTACTTTATTACTAAACGGTAGTGATAGTCGTGGAAGCATAAGGTTGGCGAGACGACAACGATGCTACGATGGAGATCAAGGTGTCGCGCCGGTGACGATGGTGATCATGACGGTGCTTCGGAGATGGAGATCACAAGCACAAGATAATGATGGCCATATCATATCACTTATATTGATTGCATGTGATGTTTATCTTTTTATGCATCTTATCTTGCTTTGATTGACGGTAGCATTATAAGATGATCTCTCACTAAATTATCAAGAAGTGTTCTCCCTGAGTATGCACCGTTGCAAAAGTTCTTCGTGCTGAGACACCACGTGATGATCGGGTGTGATAGGCTCTACGTTCAAATACAACGGGTGCAAAACAGTTGCGCACGCAGAATACTCAGGTTAAACTTGACGAGCCTAGCATATGCAGATATGGCCTCGGAACACGGAGACCGAAAGGTCGAGCGTGAATCATATAGTAGATATGATCAACATAATGATGTTCACCGATGAAACTACTCCATTTCACGTGATGATCGGACATGGTTTAGTTGATTTGGATCACGTGATCACTTAGAGGATTAGAGGGATGTCTATCTAAGTGGGAGTTCTTAAGTAATATGATTAAATTGAACTTAAATTTATCATGAACTTAGTCCTGGTAGTATTTTGCAAATCATGTTGTAGATCAATAGCTCGCGTTGTTGCTTCCCTGTGTTTATTTTGATATGTTCCTAGAGAAAATTGTGTTGAAAAATGTTAGTAGCAATGTTGCGGATTTGATCCGTGATCTGAGGTTAAATCCTCATTGCTGCACAGAAGAATTATGTCCTTAATGCACCGCTAGGTGACAGACCTATTGCAGGAGCAGATGCAGAAGTTATGAACGTCTGGCTAGCTCAATATGATGACTACTTGATAGTTTAGTGCACCATGCTTAACGGCTTAGAATCGGGACTTCAAAGACGTTTTGAACGTCATGGACCATATGAGATGTTCCAGGAATTGAAGTTAATATTTCAAGCAAATACCCGAGTTGAGAGATATGAAGTCTCCAACAAGTTCTATAGCTAAAAGGTGGAGGAGAATCGCTCAACTAGTGAGCATGTGCTCAGATTGTCTGGGTACTTCAATCGCTTGAATCAAGTGGGAGTTAATCTTCCAGATAAGATAGTGATTGACAGAATTCTCTAGTCACCATCACCAAGTTAGTAGAACTTCGTGATGAACTATAGTATGCAAGGGATGATGAAAATAATTCCCGAGCTCTTCGTGATGTTGAAATCAACGAAGGTAGAAACCAAGAAAGAGCATCAAGTGTTGATGGTTGACAAGATCACTAGTTTCAAGAAAAGGACAAAGGGAAAGAAAGGGGAACTTCAAGTAGATTGACAAGCAAGTTGTCACTCCCACGAAGAAGCCCAAAGCTGAACCAAAGCCTGAAACTGAGTGCTTACACTGCAAAGGAAATGGTCACTGGAAGCGGAACTACCCTAAATATTTGGTGGATAAGAAGGATGGCAAAGTGAAAAAAGGTATATTTGATATACATGTGTTTGATGTGTGCTTTACTAGTGTTTATAGCAACCCCTCGGTATTTGGTACTGGTTCAGTTGCTAAGAGTAGTAACTCGAAACGGGAGTTGCAGAATAAACAGAAACTAGTTAAGGGTGAAATGATGATGTGTGTTGAAAGTAGTTTCAAGATTGATATGATCATCATCGCACACTCCCTATTCTTTCGGGATTAGTGTTGAACCTAAATAAATGTTATTTGGTGTTTGCGTTGAGCATGAATATGATTTGATCATGTTTATTGCAATACGGTTATTCATTTAAGTAAGAGAATAAACTGTTGTTCTATTTACATGAATAAAACCTTATATGGTTACACACCCAATGAAAATGGTTCATTGGATCTCGATCGTAGTGATACACATATTCATAATATTGATGCCAAAAGATGCAAAGTTAATAATGATAGTGCAACTTATTTGTGGCACTGCCGTTTGGGTCATATCGGTGTAAAGCGCATGAAGAAACTCCATAAAGATGGATTTTCGGA
>NC_041387.1:578388890-578391279 GCF_002162155.2 Triticum dicoccoides | reverse complement strand
GGCCGCACAGGTAAGTCTTCCCCTTTCTTTTCTGTTTTCTGTTTTTATTTAATATAACTGCAACTTTGTTGAATTAAATAAAATACCTAGGCAACTCCAAAAATCACCAAACTACTCCTGGTCCATAGTTGGATTATTTCCAACATGAAACATTTTAGTTTGGAGATATTTGAGCATTTAAATATTTTATATAATTTTAAATGCCCAAATTCAAATAGTTATGATTTAATCCAAAACCCTAGGATGGCCTAGGAAAATGTGCACCACTTTTGGCAGAGGTTCTGAACCAAGGCAAAAATGATGGGCATTTTAGAAGGGCATTTCAGGTTCATTGAAAAATTATTTTAGTAAACCCTAGTTGGTTTCAGAGGGGACTGGGGGTTCTGTCATCCCCATTTCAAGTTTCTGATGAATGAGTAAACATGATGCAACACTCTAATGCATAACTAGCTAGGGTGTGACACTACTCATGGCAAGAGATGATGCACACAAGAGCAACACATCAAGGCAAGTTTAAATGAGGCCGGGAACAACATATAACAAATCCGGTAAGTCCTCATATGCAAATTTCGAAATTGGTCCAGATCTGAATAACCCTTATGTTCAAGTTGTTAAATAGCAATTTAAGATGCACCAAGATGATCTACACGAGATTCTAGTCAAGTTACATATAAAGTTCATTTAGTTCGGAGCTACGGCCTAGAAGATATGAGCAAAACAAGTTAAACATGGCATTGATGCAAAATGCATACAAACATCAAGCAAACACACCAAAACAAAGATGCAACATGATAATATGAAGCTACATGCAATTCTAAGCAAGTTTCATATAGACCACACTCAAAACGGAGCAACGGTTCAACACACACACACTATACAAGTTATAGCAACAATCTGTCCAAAACAGCAACTAGGCATATTGCAAACATCAAAACAACATGCTACAGCATCTCTACATGAAAACAAAAGACATGGGCATGATGTACAGGTAAAGCACAACAAAACATGAACACTGAGCTATCTCCAGAAACTACTAGAACATACATCAAACACACATGGCAAGATTGCAAATAATAACAATTCAGACTTTGCAGAAAATAACATCAGGTTGCAATGTTTAGAGCTATCAAACAACATGTTACAGGAACTTATAATAGCAAAACAAGACATGGCATGATTCTACTCAAAGCATAGATCAAAAGTCCCTTAGTGACCATAAGCCAAAAAGGATCAGAAAATATGATGGCACCCATGTAAACATGGCAAGTTTAATACAGATTCAAACATGGCAGGAACAGAATTATTAAGGCATGTAGATGAGCTTGTGCAACTCACTACAGAGAAATACATGGCATGGCAAGGCAACCAACAGTAAGAAGGCATGTTTGTGAAGCTAAGCATGGCAAGATCAAGTTCATAGGGTGCATGGATCAACTACAACAACCTTGGCAAAATTGGATAACATGTAAACAATCTGCCAAGAAACATTTTGAAGCAAAAGTAGAGCACGAAAATGACATGCTAGACTACTCCATAATTGCAACCAGGGGCATGAATGGATAGAGAACAACCATATGTTCAAAACATCCTTAGAGAAGTATCTCAAAATAAGCATGGATCTCTCTGTAGCATCATGTTTACATGGCATCAAAATAACAGCAGAACAGGGACTAAAATCAGCAACATCACGATGCCTAGTTTACATGCTTGTTCTAGTCACCACATTGATCACAAAAATACATGGTAAGCACCTCTGTAAAGAAGACATGGCATAGATCAAAACACATGTAGACATCAACCTCATAGGATGCACACATCAATCATGGAAAAAATGACAAAAGAGCAAGTTCTGTTAACAGACAGCAGAAAACATTATGAAGCACTCTTTCAATGATGATTCAGGCATCAAGATCAACTCAAATGAACATGATGCAATGGAATGAAATGAAGTACTCGTTGAGACGAACAATTTGACATATTACACGCATGAAACGGGGCAGTATGCAGCAAGTTATGACATGATGAACAGGGGTATACAATATGCAAATCTGGGGACTTAGCCATATTCCCGAAAAAAACAGATGAGCGCTATAACTCTAAAAATGGCACGGGCGGGGTTTAGTGGGCTGCTCACCAATGGGCTGAGCCCATCCGAGGAGGAGGGAGCTGGGCCAGCTGGAGAAGGGTCGGGCCCATATGGGAGGCGCTGGGGCGCGTCGTCCTCCCCGTGCCCGCACGAGGGGAGGCAGGGGCGGCGATGGTCGGCGCTGCCGCGGCGGCAGCGAGGCCGGAAGTGGCCGGGGCGCGGCGGCGGCAGCGGGCATGGGTGCTCCGGCGACGGTGCTCGTCGGCGGGAGGCGGCAGCGGTTGCCGGCGTCGGGCAGATCGG
>NC_041387.1:578272140-578388363 GCF_002162155.2 Triticum dicoccoides | reverse complement strand
CAGATCGGGCGCGGCCGAGTCCTCCTGCTCGGGGACGAGGGGAGCGGGCGCTGGGCGCGGACGAGCGCCTGCGGGCCGGGGCGACGGCGGCTCGGGCCCGGGCGGGTTGCGCCTGGGCCTGCAGGGCTGCGGGAGGTGGGAGGAAGGCTGCGGGGTGCGTGGCGCTCTCCCGTTGGCTGGGAGGCGACTGGAGCGGCGGCGCTGGCGAGTGGGACGGCGCCAAGTGGCAGACAGGAGGTGGCTGGGCACGGAAAACGAGGCGCCGGTGGCTGGGAGGTTAGGGGAGGAGGCTAGGGGTAGGTTTAGCCCGAAAATGGACGTGGGGGTGTCCATTTATAGGTAGGAGGGGCTAGGTTAGGGGAAATTGGGGGCTTTCGAAGCCCTCCGATCGCGATCCTATGGATCCGATCGAGGGGGAGGTTAGGCGGCTTGTGAAGAGGAGCTGGGCTGAGAGAAGAGAAGAGAAGTTGCAGCCCGGCGGCAGTTTCGGAGACCGAAACGTCCGATGAATATACCGACGATATCGCGGTTATATATTTACCGGTTGGGCAGTCAAACGAACTCCGAACGCGACGAAATTTGGCAGGCGGCCTGTCTACACTATAATAAGACCACACGCCAAGTTTCATCCCATTCCGAGAACATTTTTTGGCCACTTATAAAATAATATTTCGGAGGTGCCGCAGGCGCGTGCCAGTGTGTCTGGACTCCGAACGGACAACGGAGAGAACCGGGGAAACCCGAACGGATGCAAGTTTTGAAAAACATACAGATGCAATGCAGATGATGACATGGCAAAATGCAACACGCAAACAAATGGCATGGCCACGACGGCGAATAACTAGCGGACACCTGGCGCAACGAATCCGGGGTGTTACATCCCCCTACGTGTATGACCGTTGCTGAGTCTCACTTGTACTTATCTGTATTTTCTTGCATGACACGTAGACAGGATGCGCATAGAGGAATTTTGTTACTGCACATTGTTACACAGTACTGTACTACTAGTACCTACTCCCTCCTTCCGGTTCACTACTAGTACTCCCTCCGTCCTGGCTTATTGGTCCCCTTTGTACTCAATTCATGGGCTCGTTTTCCTCAAGAAAATTGTCTTTACCAATATATTAATATCGTGAATGCATGTGTGAACAACGAATGATTAAACCTTGCATGCAACATTTTGACAAAGCGTTGACTTATGAACATGTGAATGTAAGGGATTACAACCCCGTGGATGCATGCAACAGTCACACGTACACATGGACGCAAAATCGCGCGCGACGCCCTAATGCATGCATGTCCAAGCACACAAGGAACACACACGGTCACGCTCAAGTTCTCAACCTACACGTGCATGTACACACATACTCTACCAGGGTGAGCTAGTGACCGTATAAACACCGGAAAATGTATATACTGAGCGCAATGAGCGTATTATGAAGTCCACTAACCGTATTTTTACAAATATACAGTGACAGACAGTGTATTTATCTTGTTTGAAATTAAGCCATATTAATCAGAAAGGAGGCAGTATGGACTAGCATTACTTTGTTGTGTCCCGTCAACTTGCCGAATGAGGAGAAGCTTGTAGGACAGGAGAATCTTGCGCGCGGTGGCTCGCAGGACAAGGAGAAACTTTTGACTAATGCAAGCTCTCCCTCGCTCAGGCGGTGGACGTGCAACAGTTAATTCGGTGTCAGATTTCTAGAAGCATACACTATACTAGTACTATTATTGTTCGACTTCCCGAAGAGGCAAACAGCCAAGCACAAAGTATACTAGTACTAGTACTACTACTATAGAGGTATGTACTATACTACTAGGAACCGTATGGAGGAGCGTCTGCACTCTTATTATATTTTAAAAATGTGATAAAGCAATCTTCAACACATTTGGTTCTCTTCGAGGGTTCTCGCATGTGATAATGGAAGTTGATTGCATGGAACACTCGCCACAATTCTCGCTTAATTCTGGCTCATATCTTGTTACAAATAGGAGCGCTCGGTAATATTTCCTCTTTTTTTGTTATTCAGCATGTAAACAGGTTAGCAAACCTTGCGGCGCATCTTTGTGCGAACGGTGCTTGCTGCACTTTGAATGTGGCCGAGAGCTGGCTTGATGAAACACCTCGCTTCCTTCTTCTTTTTTGCGGGGTACCTCGCTTCCCAGTGACCAGTCTCTTGGCTGATCGTCCTAAGAATGCTTATATATGAATAAAGCTCTCTCATTTACTCGCAAAAAAGATTAAGCCATATTAACCGGAAACGAGGGAGTATGGACTAGCACTACTTTTTGGTGTGTCCTGTCAACTCGTAGAACGAGGAGAAGCATGCAGGACAAGGTGAAGCTCGCTTACGCTTTTTGACTAATGCAACCTACCCTCGCCAGGCGGTGGACATGCATCAATTCATTCGGTGTGAGATTTTCAGAGGCATACGCTGTAGTACCCAACATGCGGAGTACCATCATTGTTCGACTTCATGAAGAGGCGAAGAGCCAAGCGCAAGGTTTACTAGTACGAGTAGTACTACTACTAAACCCGCATGGTGGAGCGTCTGTACTCTTATTTTTTTAAATCTCTGATAAAGTAAACATTTATTCGGGAGAAGGGCGGAAAACGGCAGCCCAATAGCATCGTATTAAAAAACATCGAACATGTAATGATGATATCGATCAACCATGCTCGAATATATCTTGGCCTCCGTGCGAGCCCATCTGTGTGTTCTCGCTCCTCGTCTCTCTCAGGGAACGGCGGGTTGGCCATTTTGCCGTCAATTGAGATCGGTTTGCTCACACTCCGGTCCCACATGTCAGTGATATGCCAAGAGGAGGTGTGTTGACCGACTGGCCATACACGTACTTGGTTTTGCACCTTCATACTAATCCTCCCTCCATCACAGTTTATAGGGCGCGCTTCATTATGATTCATTTCTCTCAATGCATTTCCACCACCAGAGAGACTTTAGACGCGTTTGGTTTAATGCTCAATTAATTAGGGCGTGGTAACCGCAATCAAGTCCACAATTTTCTCTCGATGTACTACGGAGTGGAGTAAGTGCATGCATGTGTGTACCCAGGGTGGAACCACTGCATGCATGTGTGTACGCATTATTTCCTCTAGTAATAGACATTGTGCTATAACTACCAATGCTATTTTTAGGCCGATTGCTAATCGCTTTGGTCCTACAGATTTTTTTTGAAGCGCGCTCTATAAACAATGATGGATGGAGTAGTATGAGCAGATTCAAAGAAGAGCGTATTGATGGTTGCTTCTTCCGAGCAACTTACAATGGGAAAGTTGGGGCTTATGATTTAAATGTTCATTACTCACTATTAATGTGGTGCAACGACCGGGCTGAGTCTCTCATGCGGTTGTACACTACTCCCTCGGTTCTTAAATATACTCCGGAGTATTTGTCTTTCTAGAGATTTAAACGACTGACTACATATGAAGCAAAATGAGTGAATCTACAATCTAAAATATGCCCATTTGAAATTTGTAAAAAGATAAATATTTAGGAACGGAGGAGTATAATTTTGTGCATGGCACATGGACCCGGATGTTGAAGAGGCTTCTGGCAATGCTATCAAGCTTCTAGCATTTGTTTACATAATTGACGTACTATACAAATAATTTTCCAGCAACATGAAATTGTAAAATGCTCTGAGCTTTCAGCTTTTGTTTTGTGTATCTTGCCATCGATGCTCTTTCAGAAACAATAAAAAACTAACTTCCTTGCTAATGCATCTCAATGATTAGCAGATCAGAGCTAATATTTACATCACAACTGAAGACAAAGTTGTGATAAGTTGTTAAATTAAAATTGATCCATGCTTTCATTGGCAGCAACGTCCCCCCAGCTCTGTCTAAATCAACAAGGCATGTTGGGGAAAAAGTAGCTGTCTGGAGCATGCAACATTCCGATCATTTTGTGCAATTCCACTAAAATAGAGCTGAGCGTCTCTGTTCCAAAGATATTAAGTGTGATTACGATAATAGGGGACTACTGATGAAACAATAAACACAGAAATAGAAGCCGGTCACCTTTGCAATCTCTCTTAAGACTAACTAGTTGGCGAAGATTACGCTCGGAGTTGGATGAGGAGGATAGAGAAAAACCAATCTCCCTTTGTGCGGTTGCACTGAAATGTAGGGAAGTTGCCCGTGTGACATTTTAGTACAACTGCACAAAACACTCTTAAGAAAAAAGTGATTTGTGCAGTTCACCAAAAGGTCGCAATAGCAACGAGGTGAAATGGATAGCCTTGTTTGCAAAAAAGAGGTAGAAAGGACATAATTACTGGCCAATAATAGTTGATGACACATGCGATGACAAAAAAGAAGCATATTCCTTGTCCTAAGGGAAGATAACAACACGGTTGTGTTGGGGATACAACTATTTGTGTAATCCGCCCAGGAGGGGCCGGGTTACACAAAGAAGACTCACCAGAGAGAAGACCAAGACCAAAGTATGAAGATGGCGGTTCATAGAAAGCTTAAGGCCCGCAGGCGACTTAAGGCCCGTTGTAATAATATTACTTGTATCATAAGGTAGACTTAACTAGTCACCGAGCCGGACATTGTTTATAAGCCGGCCGGGACTCTGTAAGCCGCAGGGCCTCGACCCGTGTAATAAGGGGACGACCCGCTGGCGGCTTAGGGCGGGAAACAACTCATCGAGAGCCAGGCATAGCGTATCTCGCTCCCTGGTCATCGAAACATCAATACCAACCCAACTAGACATAGGCCTTACCTTCACCGTAAGGGGCCGAACTAGTATAAACCCTCTCGTGTCCTTTGTCCCGATTAACCCCTTCAAGCTTCCTAGTTGCGATGGCTCCACAAGTAAGTCCTTTCACGAGGACATCTGACGTGACAATTCCACGACAGTTGGCGCCCACCGTGGGGCCAGCGCACGGTGGATTTGAGTTCTTGAAGGGCAACTTCGAATGGCTCAAGGGATATGTAGTAGGCCGGATGACCAAGAGTCGTCGCGGCAAGATCTACATCGACGACGAAGGCTGGGGCCCCGACGCCGGCTTAATTGAGTACGGGTACCGGGTCCCCTTTGGAGGGATCCACGTCTTCATCGGCCGGATTGGTGAGACGGGGCCTGAGCCGAACAACTCACCGACCTCGTCGAGACGGCTCAGCATGCGAAACCCGCCCGAGTTCAAACCGGCATGAAGCGTGTCTTTGTGGGCTGCGTCCACGGAGAAGAACTTTCTGAAGGTCCTAAAGATGGTGGTGAGACGGCCGTCCACTCTGACGGTGATTCGTCCGCCGGTTCAACAGATTCTTTGTATCAAATTCAAGACGGTGCGCTCGGGGGCTGTTCCGATGGCCTTAGTATTCCGAACCTCTGTGAGTCGCCAAATTGGGCAGGAGTCTTTATGAGTGGGACTCAACCCGGACAAAACTCTACAGCCGCGGCCGCAATTACTTCCGGGTTAGGAGCAGCCGGGGCAGGAGGCCATGTGCGCCCACCGGCTCAAGTACTGATAGACCTCATGGACAAGCTTACGACCCTGTTAACCGCCATGGTTATCCCTGCAAACAAAGATGAGCATCACGCGGAGGTAGCACGGGTACGTGAGGAGATAGCTCAGGCCAAGGAGGCCTTAGCAGCTGAGGATACTAGGCTAGCTATGGAGCGGGCGGCTCTTGACGCCCGGGCACAGCGGTTGCAATCAGAGGCTTACCAGCTCACGATGAGTTTAAACGCGTCCAATGAGGTAATGAGGAGGAGACACCAGAAGACCCAATCCCAGTTGCCTCTGAATTATGACCCTAGGGTTCTTTTTGCTACACCCGGAGCCGGCCCAAGTAACCCGCCCGATGCTAATCAGTTTATGACATCCGGAGCGGGAGGACCGGCTCAGTGTCGAGAGATGCCACCTCTTCATATGAGCACGGAACCGTCACGTTATGTGCCGATACCGCCGGGTCACTTTTCCAACCCCATGGAAAATTTAATCGCAGCATCAGCGCGTCTGGCGGCTCTTCCAGTGGATGGCGATGACCCGACAGCGGTGGAAACCCAGAGGATTAGGGAACTTGTTCAGACAGCCCTGGCTCAGCAAGAGACCTATTCTTATAATCAGGATAGACTTCATTCAGCTCCTCCTCCTTGGTTAGCACCGCCTCGTCAGAACCGGAGTCAGAGTTACAGCAGGTACATAGGATCTGAAATCTTGTCACGCAACATCCAACGTTGTGACCAACATGGAGGCTATAACTCGGTACAAGATCGAGTACGTCAGGAGAAAGAGCGAACGGCTCAGCTGGCGGCTCAACAGACGGCACGTCAGGATATGCCGGGGTATCCAATGACTTCTACTGAGATGGGAATAGCCACCAGAGCCGGTGGCTCTTCTTGTTTGGTACCGTCTTTGTGCAATGTGCACCTGCCCAAAGATTTCAAGGGACCTCGAAAGGTGCCGAATTACACGGCCGACTTACAGCCTGAAGCATGGATCGAGAGTTATGAGATGGCCATGGAACTGTTGGAGGTTAGTGACGCGGTAATGGCTAAATATTTTACCATGATGTTAGATGGAACGGCCCGGTCTTGGTTTAAAGGTTTACCACCCGGTTCCATTGGTTCATGGGAAGAGCTAAAGGCCCATTTCATCCGGAACTTCAAAGACGCCTGTAAGCAATCTATGACGGTCGTGGACTTAACGAATTGTAAGCAGGGGGAGGTGAATCTACCACCCATTGGGTACGCCGGTTCAAGGAGATAATTCATTCATCTGATAAGATGGATGCCGGCTCTGCCGCCCTTATAATGGAAAAGAATTGCAGCTTTAAGCCGCTAAGGCAGAAATTGGGGCGCCTTAAACGTGACTGCAAGGATATGGGTACGCTAATGGCGGCTCTGGTCAAATATGCCGATTCTGATAGTGCCAAGGATCCCGAGTCTGACGATGAAAAGACAGGGAAGGGAAAACGGAATGATAGTAGAAAGGGCCAACAGCACAGCCCGAAGAATCAAAATAGCAATAAGCGTAAAGCGGATGACAACCCGGAACTTGTGGCCAACGTTAATACACAAGGCAATAATCAGAGGCATAAGGGTAAGTGGCCTCGATCCGGTGGGTTATACACCTTTCTTCATAGTTTATGGAGTCTAGGTGGCTTTGCTAAGTGATATTCGGCCATGGGATATAACCCATCTTTGGTTTTACTATACTTGAGCCACCGGCTCTTATGATACATATGTTTTTTGACAATGTACATGTTATATAAAGTAATAAAGCAGGACCTTTGTCCTTTTTTCACCCTCAACAAGTGTATATGTCTTTTTGACAGGTGGTGAAAACAACCAACAGGGACCGGATCATATCTGAATCCGGCTTTCCCTTGGGGCCGGCTTATGATCATATCTGAATCTAGCCATGATCACTTGGGGGCTTCCTGTTCAAACATAGGTCGTATCCGAACCAAAGAGAACATATCTGTCGATACCCACTTGATTGGCATACTTGCCAAGCCTACTTGGGGGCTTCCTGATCATATTTGAATCACAGCTTAACCCCTTTAGGTCTGACGTGGATCGTATACGAATCAGCGTCATTAAACAAATCCTATGGTCACTTGGGGGCTTCCTATTCAAACATAGGTCATATTCAAACCAAAGAGAACATAGCTGTCGATACCCACTTGATTGGCATCGCCACGCCACTAGGGGCTATACGATCGTATCTGAATCTTAGCTTAACCCCTTTGGAACGGTTTACTGATCGTATCCGAATCAGAAGCATGTAAAAGTATTTTGATTATTCTGATACCTGGTGGAAAGCATTTTAAGGTGTTTTTTGTCTTACCGGTTTAATATTCGTCACCCCAGGTTATTAAGTACCGGGTGAACATTATATGAGCCGGGAAGATCATTCAAGGATTGCAGAATAAGGCAAGCAAAATTTAACACGCCAAGGAAGTGAAAGCTAGTAATATGCAGCCATGGCGGCTTACGGAAAGCGTTAAGCGATAAGAGCATGCACGAAGGCATGATGAGCATTAAGAAGTTATTTCTACCCTATTACATGACTCCCCGAGTCTGAATAGATGACGCATTGTATTTTGGCCAAACACCTGGTGATTTACTCCTTCGGCAGGCTTGAGGGCTCCAGGTTATCCTTCTCTGCTTCTCCGTTGGCGGTTTTGTCCTGGAAAGTTGATGAGGCCCAATCAATGCCGCTCAAAGCTTCAAATTTAGCTTCAGCATCTATTAAACCGGCTGGGTCCACTTCAGGGGCAAAAGTATGCTTACGAATTGGAGGGATCAGGCTAATTTGATCATATGGAGCGTTTGGGATTCTCCGGTTTTCACTGTCATAAGCCGGTGCATACTTGCTAAGATCTGTGTCGTTTCCAATAAGGGTTGCCACGGGACGTATGGCTTTGACACAGGCGTTGAAGTCATGGTCATCAAAGGCAGTGTCGTCCTCCTTCAGACTTGGGTATCCAAGGGCAAGGTCGGCCGGGTCTAGTTCTGGGAGCCATGCTTTGGCCCGACTCAATGCGGCTATGGCTCCGGCTCTTGAGGACGCCCGCCTTAAATCTTGGATCCACTGAGGAAGAAAAACGAGGCTCTTCAATACATCTTGCAGCAGGCGGGGATGTGGAGTTGATAAAGCTACAACGGCCAAGGCACGTTGTGACCCGGAGTATAGCTGCTCCACAAGGGTGTAAACCGCCTTGAGCTTGGTCAGCATGTTTTGCCTGAGGTTGGTACTCCTGGGGCATGTATGGTCACAAGTATAACAATAAGCCGGAGATACTCATCAAACTAAATCTTGGAAGATTACAATGTTTAAAGGCTTAGAGTGACTTACCGAAGATGGCTGAGACCATTTGGGATATCTGCCGCTTTAAGTCGGACAGTTCGGTTGTTACCTCTGCAAGTGATGCTTCTGCCGTTTTGGCCTGAGCCACTAATGAAGCCCTTTCATCAACCCAAGATTTTTTCTCCGACTCAAAATTTTTCTTCAATTTCTCTTGTTCAGAGATGCTGAATTCAAACTTGGAGTTTGTTTTTTGAGTTTCAAGCTCTTGAAGCTTCAGCTGGCTCTTTAGGTCAGTCATCTCCGATTCAAATTGACTTATGGTGACCTACATTGACACCAGGTTCTCGTAAGGATTATAAGGTAACATTAAAAGTCTCAAGCACCTTACAAGTAAAGATACTTGACACTTGGGGGCTAATGTATGCTGAAGTATTATAAACCTTCTCTTGCCGGGTCACATATATTAAAGTCTCAAGCACTTTACAAGTAAAGATACTTGACACTTGGGGACTAATGTGTCAATTCAAAGTTTCATGCCATCAAACTAACAGTAAGTAGATTTCTAAGTCTATAGAATATTCATTCATAAGCGATAGACTTGGGGGCTGGTATAGTAAGTAAGGTTCAGGAAAAGTTAAAGTTATACCTCAGATTTATGTTGTATTTGCTTCACCATGTCAATTTCCAGGTCACGGCTGTTGCGCACTTGGTTCAAATAACCCGAGACTAAATCGCCAATGCTTAGGTGAGCGTAATCAGTGATATCTTGTTTGGTTTTCCGACGTTGAGCAAACTCCTCTTTGGCAGTGCATTGAGCAAGAACAGTAGGTTGGCTCGGTTCAACATATTGTTTTTTCAGAAACACAACTTCTGGATCAATCGTCTTGACCGGACTATGAATTTCCGGGTTATCAGAATTGTGGACAATGTCTTCTGCAGGCGGGTCAGAAGTTGGCACTGGAATATCATGAGCCGGTTCAGGCGGTGGCTGATGAGTGGAGCCGTCAGGAATGGATGAGTCAATTGCCGATTCAGGGACCACCGGGTCTTGGGACGGCTTATTCTTCTATGCCCTCTTGCTGGGCTTCAGTTGTAGGCTGTCAATCAAAGTGGAAGGATGAGTATCAATGTGTAAGTATGGAAAAACTTAAAGTAAGAAAGGTTGCATTACCCGGGAGCTGTTTTAAAAACCGGCATGTTTGATTGCATCGACTCGTCGGAAGATGGAGAAGCATCCTGATAATTGGAGTCAGATGAATTAAGAGGTTGGCGAATTAGACCCGCCAAAGGAAAAGCAGAATGTAAATCAGAGGTAACCTCGGTTCGATGCTTTCTGGGTACATCAGGTAAGCCGGAGGAGAGTTCGACGTCTTGAGTGGCCCGAGTTTGCCTCCAGTTCTCAAGTTGTTGTTGCTTCAAAAGAAATTGAGGATCTTGGTAAGCTAGAGGATGTGAAAATCTTACTTTCCGGGTCACCCTTCGGATTTTTTATGTTGGCAAAGGCTCTGAGTCGGAAGAGATTATAGTTACCTCTTCTTCAACTGCTTGACTGTTCCCAGTATCCTCCTGAAAGGATAGAATGTCAGTAAAATAGAAGCAGGGGAGTTAAGAAAATTAAAGAATTAGCTCTTCATCATCCGAAGAAGTATCATCCAATTTGAACAAGTCGGAGGCGTTGGGTTTCTTTTTCTTTGAGGTTCCCATCTTGGCAGTTTTTCTTTCAGTTTTCTTAGCTGCCCTGGCTTGTTTGCGGCTTCATGGTCATATTTGACCTTCTAAAAATTGTCATCGACCTGTGGAAAAAGATAAGGAATCATAAATACAAGAAGGCATAACATGTTAAAGAGTATTTTTGAAGATTGGTAATTTACCGTAGGGGCCGGGTTCTTCTTGCAGAAGGGGAGCAAGCCGAAGGCATTACTGGTTACAGTGCCCTCCTTCGACAGAGATTGGACTGTAGCATCTATCACATCATCTGGAAGGTCATCAGGACTTGGACGCATTGGGTCATCCTTTTTGCCTGTGTAGGTGCACATTAAACCGGAGCGGCGGCTTAATGGTAGTATCCGCCAGGTGACCCAGACTCGAACCAGATCGATGCCCTTTAACCTGTTCCCTAGAAGAGCTTTGATTTTCCTGATAGTGGGGTTGAGAGGCAGGCACTCAACAGTGGATAACTTATCTGCCAGTGGATGATTGGATTCAAGGCGCAGGGCGCGAAAGCCGGGCAGAGGCTTTTCATCAGCCGGTGATGTATCTTGACAATAGAACCGCGTCTGGTTCCAGTCTTTCAGGTGACTTGGCAGTTCAGCATAAGGGAAAAGACAGTCTCTCCGCCGCTGGATTGAGATGCCGCCGAGTTCAAGACTAGGCCCGTTGTCACGTTCATTTTGCCGGTTCAAATAGAAGAGTTCTATGAACAAAAGCAGACTTGGCTCCTCTCCCAGGTATACCTCGCAGAAGACTTGAAAATTGCAGAGGTTTGACACGGAATTGGGTCCAACGTCTTGAGGTCTAAGGTCAAAGAAATTCAGAACTTCCCTGAAGAATTTTGAGCCGGGAGGGGCAAATCCCCGGTTCATGTGATCCGTGAAAACGACTACCTCCCCATATTTGGGCTGAGGTATTTCTTCAGACGGGTTAGGGACACGATAAGACATGACCTCCTTCTTCGGCAGATGGCCGGACTTCATGAATTCGGTAAGTTTGTTTTTGGTCACTGTGGATGGAACCCAATCGCAAGTCACAGGGGCTTTGGCCGCCTTAGGAGCCATGACAACAGTGGCCTACGACATGATAAGAAAGCTCCGGTTCAACTCTAACCAGGGAGAAATATTTACAATTATTCAAAGTGGTGGCTTAAAGAAAGGGGCCTAATGGTATAAAGGTGATTGTGCAATAATATTTAAGCCGCTAGCAGTATCAAGAGCAATTCGAGAAATCTAAAGGTCATGAGAAGAGGAAAAAGCTTGTCGGGTGATAGAAACAAGTTTCACAGACGACAGTTATTATTCTGGATCAAAGTATGGCTCTAAAGGAGAAATTTTCTAGACCTAAAAACAGGGCAGAGAAGTTCATACACTCGAAGAGGGCCCTAAAAGAGGAAAATGAGATCTATGTCTATGCAAGATCAACGTAAACAGCTACCGCAGCAGTTCTGCACAGTTTTTTCGATCTAAGCAAGGCGTTGGAGGCAAAACTGATGAAGGTTTGCATCGGGCAGTGATGAGCACCGACGAACTTGACAGAACTTCAAGGTAGATCTAAGAAAGGGGAAAAGAGGAACTCATAGATGAGGAGGAGCAGCGGAGGTTCGCCGTCGATCTCTGGTCAAGGTCAGGTCGATGCAGCGGCCTGAGTCGATGAAGACGAGGGAGTCGATGGCGACAGCGGCGAAGCTCGAGTGGCAGAGAAGAGGAAGAAGACGACTGGGGGAAAGACCTAGGTCGCCCTATTTATAAGGGAAGGCTAACCGAGAGGGCGCGAAAGACGAGGAGATAACATTTATTATCCAGCGGCTCTGGCGCCTCGATTCTTGGGATGGTCAGTAAAAACAAAGATCCGTTGAAGACATGATGGAATAAAAATAAGTTTTTGTGAAGATGACGTCACGGTGATTTAACCCGGATCCAGATGATGACGTCACGGCGGGTCAAAATTCTTTGTGCAAGACAAGAGACTGCAGGACAGTTCATAAGGTATTTTAAGATTGACATGAACAGGTTCAAATCAATCTAGGGCCTAATGTTGGGGATACAACTATTTGTGTAAGCCGCCCAGGAGGGGCCGGGTTACACAAAGAAGACTCACCAGAGAGAAGCCCAAGACCAAAGTATGAAGATGGCGGTTCATAGAAAGCTTAAGGCCCGCAGGCGACTTAAGGCCTGTTGTAATAAACCGTTGTAATAATATTACTTGTATCATAAGGTAGACTTAACTAGCCACCGAGCCGGACATTGTTTATAAGCCGGCCGGGACTCTGTAAGCCACAGGGCGTCGACCCGTGTATATAAGGGGACGACCCGCTGGCGGCTTAGGGCGGGAAACAACTCATCGAGATCCAGGCATAGCGTATCTCGCTCCCTGGTCATCGAAACATCAATACCAACCCAACTAGACGTAGGCCTTACCTTCACCGTAAGGGGCCGAACTAGTATAAACCCTCTCGTGTCCTTTGTCCCGATTAACCCCTTCAAGCTTCCTAGTTGCGATGGCTCCACAACTAAGTCCTTTCACGAGGACATCTGACGTGACAATTCCACGAGAGTTGTGTTTGTCTAAAACAGTGTGAAGATGAGATTGCAATATGGAAAGTACGCCGTACGAGCTATGTTTTGGGCAAAGAACTATGGAAGATCCACATGCAAGATTTTCCACATGCAGTGACGTGGGAAGACAGACAGTGGAGCAAGGCCGGAGGGGATACCTGGGGGTTGTCAGAATGTAACTAGGTGAGCAGCGGCGGGCGGGATCTGCCCATACTGCGGCAGCGAGCAGGTGGCGTAGGCCCTACCGTGTTAGAGCTTGGTCAGAGAGAACGGTGGGTATCACAGATCGGGACGTGCTGCCTCGGCGTCGTCGAAAGGAGAAATGATGCACATCCTCCCTTTTTGCGGGAGGACGGAATGCAGCCAGATCAGTGACCAACGGTGAGAGAGAGAGGCCACCGCCGCCTTGTGTGAGATACTCTGAAGAGAGACAAACCCAGGCAGGCAGGCTCCATTGTATATAGTGGAGCAGACTACCTTTTTCTCCATAAAAATCGTTTTATATTCTGTGTACGTGCCATTGAGCGATATAACTTTATTTAAAAATAACGCGCCAACGCATCAAGTCAAACTTTGTTTCATGCACGCGTGGTACACGACCTCCGTAGGTAAACAACCGCTACACATATTCAGATTAGCATGTGGGCTGCCATTTCGTACAAAAATGAGCTCCACCGTGTACCCGTGTGGGTGTGGCTGGGCACGAAGCGTGAGTACGTGCACCCATTCTCTTCGTGTACACACACCACCTACGTGGGGTTGTGTGAGAGAGATACAAAGGTAGAGAGATATAGTGTGTCGGTTCGTGAGTGTTTTTTTTGGGGGGTGGTCAATCAACAAATGTAACATATGCAATGTGTGTGAAATAGAGTCCTGGATATATCATATATATAGAGGGGCGATCCACAAGAAGAGAGTGGAGGTATCATCGGCTTGAGGTATCCATAGAATCGAAGAGAGGGATGATGTGTGTGTGTGTGTGTGTGCACGGGCGATCGATAAAGAGTGCCATCGAATTTGTGTGTGCCCACGTCAAAGATATAGAGTGGATGGCCTACTAGAACGTGAGAGAGGCCAGGTGAAGGTTGTCTATGTGGCATGGATACCTACCTACAGTGCTCAAGTATCGGTGTGTGGGGGGGGAGGCCTAACACTACAAAAAAAGACACATTCGTGACATTTTGGGCCGAACGAATTTTTTTTCTGTCATACTTATGACACTTCTGTGACGATAATTGTGACAAAACTCGGTATCATCATAGATGTGGTGGGCTCCAACTTCTATGACAAAATATCATGACAGAAAATGGGCTTTTCGTCCTGGGCGGGCCGGAGACACAACTGCATGACATTCTTTGGGCCGTCCATGATGGAAAAACCGTGGTAGAAGCGAGGGCGAGGAAAATTGCGGCGAGTTCCCGGTTACGGTGGGAGGTTGGGGGCCGAGCGATGCGCGTTTCACTCGTACACGTACGCATGTGTGTGTGAGGCTTTGGCTCTAACTGAACCCGAGTGAGGCGTTGGGCTCTAACTGAACCCGAGCGATTGCACTACTGGCTATGCGTTACTGAACCCGAGCGATCGATCGATGGCTGTTAACTAAACCCGATCGAGCGATTCCTTCGCTACTGCTGCTAACTGAAGCCGATCGATGCTGCCTCTGGATGAAAAGTGAGCGTTGCAGGGGGGTTTGGATGAACAGTGAGCGGTGGGGGTGGATGAGCAGGACTCCGTGGAGTTGCCTCTGGATGAACAGGACCCTGATCGATCGAGCCGGTTGGGGCTGGATGAACAGGACGCCGTGGAGGGCTTGATGAACAGGACGACCCCGTGGAGGGCTGGATGAACAGTAACGGTGGAGGGGTGCTCGTGGAGGGGTGGTTGATACGTCTCCAACGTATCTATAATTTATGAAGCACTCATGCCATTATACTATCTATTTTGAATGATTACGGGCTTTATTATACACTTTTATATTACTTTTGGGACTAACCTATTAACCGGAGGCCCGGCCCATATTGTTATTTTATTGCCTATTTCAGTGTTTTGAAGAAAAGGGATATCAAATGGAGTCCAAACGGAATGAAACCTTCGGGAGCGTGATTTTTGGAACAAACATGATCCAGGAGACTTGGAGTGCAAGCCAGGGAAGCGTCGAGGAAGCCACGAGATAGGGGGCGCGCCTGTCGGTGTCAAAACCGGCGGATCTCGGGTAGGGGGTCCCGATCTGTGCATCTTAGGCTGATGGTAACAGGAAGCAAGGGACACAATGTTTACCCAGGTTCGGGCCCTCTCGATGGAGGTAAAACCCTACTTCCTGCTTGATTAATATTGAAGATATGAGTAGTACAAGAGTAGATCTACCACGAGATAGTAGAGGCTAAACCCTAAGAGCTAGCCTATGATGGTATGATTGTAAATGTGATCGGCCTTCTAAGGACCATCCTCTCCGGTTTATATAGACACCGGAGAGCTAGGGTTTACATGGAGTCGGTTACAAGGAAGGAAACATAATATCCGAATCGCCAAGCTTGTCTTCCACGCAAAGGAGAGTCCCATCCGGACACGAGCCGAAGTCTTGAGTCTTGTATCTTGACGCTTCTATAGTCCGGACGATGAATATAGTCCGGCTGTCCGGATACCCCCTTATCCAGGACTCCCTCAGTAGCCCCTGAACTAGGCTTCAATGACGATGAGTCCGGCATGCAGTCTTGTCTTCGGCATTGCAAGGCGGGTTCCTCCTCCGAATACTCCAAGGTTATTATCGAACACGTAGGTCGTGTCCGGATCTGCAGAATGATCTTCACATACCACCGTAGAGAGAATGATACTTCAGTTGAAAATTTTTAGACGACGTGACATGCCATTAGAGCCAGGTCATTATTTGAATCATTTTTTCACAACCAGCCACAACGCGTATTGCGAGGCAGTTTTCTTGACACGTCTTGTCAAAGCAGAGATCATGTCCCCCTTATCACGGGATTCTCATCAATACGGGTACGGGTAATCCCCCCGTGCCATCAATCGTGGTGCTTGGGGAGTAAGCGATTCTCAATAGGCTAGTGGGGAGGCGCACCGCTTTCGTCGCCTTTATAAAGGGATAAGAGTTCCCCATTCTTACCCACGCCTTCTTCCTCCCTCGCATACTCTTGCCTCCTCGAGCTCCAGCGCCCTAGTCCAGGTTTTCTCTGCACAATTAGTCATGTCCGGAGCCGGAGGCAAGTGGGTGGCTTCCACCGTGATGGAGAAGAAGATCACGAATCTCCGGGCAGCCGGATACTTGGCCGCAGATATAGTGCTCCGGCTACTAGACGAGGGGCGGGTCATTCCAACTCCAGGACCCCACGAGAGGGTTGTGTTTCTGGCCCACTTCGTCCGTGGACTGGGGTTTCCACTCCACCCCTTCGTCCGCAGGCTCATGTTCTACTATGGGCTAGACTTCCATGATCTAGCTCCGAACTTCGTCCTCAACATCTCGGCGTTCATTGTCGTATGTGAGGCTTTCCTCCGCATCAAGCCTCATTTCAGCTTGTGGCTGCAAATCTTCTGCGTGAAGCCGAAGATCATGAGTGGCCAACAAGCGGAGTGCGGAGGAGCCATGGTGGGCAAAATGCCTAATGTCACCTGGCCTGAAGGCTCCTTTGCGGAAACCATGAAGGGGTGGCAATCGGGGTGGTTCTACATCACCGAGCCACGCGACACCGACTGGGCGGCGGCCCCCGAATTCCGATCTGGAACCCCTATGCGGCTCACCTCCTGGGGACAGAAGGGCCTGCTATGGGGCGAATCTACAGAGCTGACCGGACTCATCAACTGCATCAAGGGCATGAAGGACAAGAACATCAAGCTTGTCAACGTGATCCAAGTCATGCTCATTCACCGGATACTGTCGTGCCAAAGGCGGGCATTCAATCTATGGGAGTTCGTCCCGGCCGAACACCGGACGCTCCAGAGGCTCTACGGCATGAAGCACAAGAACGCGTGGAAGGCACTGTTCAAGGCCACTGAAGTACCTCATCTCATAACCAAGGACCGCGGGCTCCACGCCGCACGGCACCCTACCAGGTGAGTTCTCAGGCTGCCACCGGGTCCGGTTCTTCCCAATGTATTCATGGAGAATTCCCAAGTGATTGTGTATATTTGTTTTAGGAGTATGTGGAGACAGTGGAGCGGGTCGACAGTCCGGCTCCATTGCCAGAAAGCCCAGCCAATGATCTTCTGACGAAGATGCTGGTCCCGGCGCCCTATAAGGGGCCAGAGAAGAAGGCCGATAAGAAGGCCCCGGGGACCCGAAAGGGTCTCCGAAGTAAGGTTGCGCAAGCCTCGTCTGAAGACGACGAGGCGCATCCCTCCCCCGAAGGGGAAGAATAAGAAGAAGAGGAGGCCGCCCCGTCCGGAAAGGATGGGGGTCTGAGATGGCGGATCAGGGGGGCAGGGGAGGCCCCCGGCGCAAGGCCGTCATACCCTTGTTGTTCGATGACGACGAGGCAGATTCCTCCCGCAGAGGCGGGGAGGAACAGGGAGAAACTCCACCTCCCTGTACTGGGGGAGGGAAGAAGAGGAAGGCCGCCCCGGTGGGAGAGACTGGGACGTCCAAGAAGGGAAAGGTGTCCCTTCCGGACTACTCTGCCACCGCCGCGGATAGCGAGGAAGGGTGGCTGCCCAGGAAGAAGCCCCTAGTGCGATCGTAAGTATCCGCACTCAATCATAATTTCGCTTCATAGTATTGTTTATAATGCCGAACTTGTATGCAGTCCGGCCAGGGTCCATCCTGAAGTGTCGTCTTCGGACGGGTCCTTGAGTGAGTCGGCAATGAACTCACTCTCGACGGCCACGTCTCCTCGACCTGCGGACGACACGGAGGTGTTGTCCCGAAGGCTCCCGATGATGGTGGAGGTGGCCCTGGAGGCGCCTCAAGGCGGCGTCCCAGACGTCGGACTCGCGGGGTTCAAGGTCCTCGCAGATCGTGTTGATGAGAGCCATGGTAAGCCGGGCTCTCAGCCGAACACTGTTCCGGAGCCTTCAGTGGTTCCTGACTTAGGCGGGCAGCCTCTCGTTATGGAGGGAGGGCCGTCTGTATCAAGGACTTCCGTTGCGCCCCAGGCGCCGGATTGTCTACTGGAAGCGCTTCACAGCGCTTCCCTAGATGGAGAGCACCGTACTCTCATGAGTGTGGTGATTCAGAAGGTTTCGTCCGCCAAGAGTAGACTAACCGAAGCCTGCACCAGCCTCCTAACAGGCTTTGAGGTAAGCAGTAAAAACATGTGAAGTTACCACCCGATAGGTAGTAGCCCCTGATACTCTGTTTGGTGTTCGAAAAGAAAACCCGGAGGGTCAATTATAATCCGCATGAGTCTGACAACAAGTTTCAATGTAAATAAACAGGCTGTGCTGCTGGCCGCTGCTGCTCGCACGGCCGAAATCGCCGGCCTAATGCAGGACTTAGAGCAGGCACAGGGAGAACTCGACCTCGCGAGGAGGCAGCTCGAGGAGAGCAAAGGTGAATGATTCCCCTCTCTCCTATAATGAATAGTCAATAAAATTTTGATTATGCTAACGACGAGACGTCGTGATATGGTAACAGAGGCCACCACCGAAGTGGCGTTTCTCAAGAAGGCGTTGTCCGAGGCTGAACACAAAGCGGCCTTGGAACTCAAGGAGCGCGAAAAGCAAGAGGCCCGAGTGGGCGAGGTACAAGAAGAGCTCCAGGAGCTCGGCAAGAAGCTCGAGTCTGTGGACCATGAGCTGAAAGCAAAAGAGGCCGAGCTTGCGAAGGCCCTTACAAATATAAAATATGCCAAGGCCGAAGCCGAGAGGGCACAGCAGGAGATCCAGGAGGCCAAAAAGATAGCAGCGGGTAAGAAATTTTTTATGCAAAGCAAACATGTGGAGGAGGCGTTTCTGTTACTTACCCGAATCCGGAGCTCTCCAGGGGCATTTGCAGAACTGCCACGCAGCGTATCAGATGCCGTGGAGTTCTACCGTGCCCAGGAGGGGAGCTCAACGGAGAAGCTGTTCTGGTCCCAGTATGCTGGGGCCGAACATTCGACACCTCTGAGTGACCAACTAAAGCAGTTGGTCGAACTCCACAAGGCGGCCGAAGTGGCTATGAAGGATCTCATAGTCCGGATATGGCCTGGTGAGCTTCTGCCCACCAGCTACTTCGGCCTGATCAAGCGGATGGTGGATGCCTGTCCGCGTCTGGAGGTCATCAAGCGATTCGTTTGCATTGAGGGTGCCCGCTGGGCCCTTGCCCGTGCAAAAGTGCATCGGGGCAAGCTGGATGCGGAGAAGCTGGTAAAGGACGGGCCGCCGGAGGGCAAGATGCATCGTGTCCCTAAGAAGTATTATGACGGCGTAATGAAGGGTGCTTGCCTCGTGGCCGATGAATGTACTAAAGACATAATTTTTTAATGAATTCACCTCTGTCATATTTGTAATTAAAAGACGAAGTTACTTGCACTATGTAGCGCTTTTGTTATTTAAAATATTACCTTCTGTGCGGTTGTTTATCAAATTATGAAAGTAGGCCAGTCGTCGGCTTCCGCCCCCGTGTAACTAGTACTGGGGTGTTCGTGGAAAAACCGGACACTCTTTATCCAAATGTTTGGTCCCTTAAGGAGGTGTCCAGCGCATCGAACAAGGCAATCGAACTATACGGCTTTATAACCTTCACTTAGCCATAGAAGTCTATGATTTTAAATTTCGGCGAAGCCCCTAGAATCCAGAAGGCCGAATTGGGGCGCTATACACGCCTATATTCAGACGATGCCGAATTATCGCCTAAAGCGGAAAAATCTTTAAGCATTTTGAGACCTCTCGAACAGCGACCAGCTCTCGCCCCATCATGCCAGACAGTTTTGTGCTTCCTCTATTGAGGTGCTCATCCGGAAAAACCAGGGCACAATCGCAGTAGTTCTCCCTGCGCTACCTTAGCCGAATTAATGGAACGTAAGGTACCAAAACAAGGGAGCCGGGCTATCCCAACTGTAACCCAAGACATGATTCGGAGTTGATGCATATAATGATATAAGTTCAGGGTGCCGCACTATTGAAAGTGTTCGGACTTGTTGTGTCGTATTATGGGGCGCCATAAGAAGCCCCTGGCAAACTATGCGTACCAAAGTGTATGGATGCAAAATCAAATAGACATTTATAAAAAATGCTCAAAGAAAAATAAGTAAGCTGACGCTATATATGGTCTCCCATTGATAAGTAATACGTTTAAGCGTATGTTTACAATGAATGCATTAAGAGGAGATAAATAGGATTATTTGACATATCCTATCCAGGAGCAGGCTACGTACAGATAGATAAAGCAGGAACAACGATTGTGAATAGATTCCACCTGGGTGTTTCCTGGTGTGCCCGAAGCCTGTTACCTCCTGGGTTTCCTCTCCTTTGTAAGTCCGACAATTCGGCTCTTCTAGAGAAGCTGCACTAAAGCAATGTCCTTAAGGGTAAAGTGAAAGGTTATGAAGCAATACAGTACTGTTGACTAAGCCACTGCTACACCTCCGCCTGTGCCCATGGTATTTTGAGTGCATAATTGTGTACGCGTGGCATGAATGATGCTTGGGTGGGACTTGGGCGGAGGCCGGACTGCTAGTCGTGCTCTTGACGTGCCTGCTGATCCAGTTGCGGGGTGTTCCACCCTCGCTTGACGGAGCTTGAGGTTGTCGTCGTCGGAGTGGTGATTTGTCGAAGGAGGCCGCTTTGTACTTCGGCCGCAAGGGCCGCAGTGTGTTTTTCTGTACGGAGAGAGCGGTCCATATTTACGTAGACTGTTATGACCCCGCGCGGGCCTGGCATCTTGAGCTTGAGGTATGCATAGTGTGGTACCGCATTGAATCTGGCAAATACGGTTCGTCCGAGCAGTGTGTGGTAACCACTGCGGAAAGGGACGATATCGAAGATTAGCTCTTCGCTCGGAAGTTATCCAGAGATCCGAAGACCACTTCCAATGGTATAGATCCCGTACAGCGGGCCTCTACTCCAGGAATGACACCCTTAAAGGTGGTATAGGTGGGCTTAATCCTTGAAGGATCGATGCCCATTTTGCGCACTGTATCCTGATAAAGCAGGTTCAGGCTGCTACCTCCGTCCATAAGGACTCTTGTGAGGTGAAATCCGTCTATAATTGGGTCTAAAACCAATGCGGCTGAGCCGCCGTGACGGATTCTAGTAGGGTGATCCCTACGATCAAAGGTGATCAGGCAAGCTGACCATGGGTTGAATTTGGGGACGACTGGCTCCATCGCGTATACGTCCCGTAGTGCTCGCTTCTTTTCTCGCTTGGGGATGTGGGTGGTGTAGATCATGTTGACCGTTTTCACCTAGGGGGGAAATTTCTTCTCCCCCCCCCCATGTTCGGACACCGGGGCTCATCGTCATCGTCGTTGTGCGGCCCCTTGTCCTTGTTTTCGACGTTTATTTTGCCGGCCTGTTTAAATACCCAGCAGTCTCTATTGGTGTGGTTGGCTGGCTTGTCCGGGGTGCCATTAATTTGGCATGAGCGCTCCAGTATGCGGTCTAGACTGGACGGTCCCTGATTGTTTCTCTTGAATGGCTTCTTCCGCTGACCGGATCTGGATCTGAATCCAGCATTGACCGCCATGTCTTCAGCGTTGTCACCATTGTTCCGTCGCTTGTGTCTGTTGCGCCGTGGCTTGCCATTATTGTCCCGGACGTCTGAAGTTCCAGAATGTGGCGTAGTGCTACTGCGAGCCAACCAGCTATCTTCGCCCCTGCAAAAGCGGGTCATTAGTGTCGTGAGAGCTGCCATGGACTTTGGTTTTTCCTAGCCGAGGTGTCTGGCGAGCCACTCATCACGGATATTATGCTTGAAGGCCACCAGGGCTTCGGCATCCGGACAGTCAACTATTTGGTTCTTTTTAGTTAGGAACCGAGTCCAAAACTTCCTGGCTGATTCTCCGGGCTGTTGAGTAATGTGGCTCAAGTCATCGGCATCCAGAGGTCGCACATATGTGCCTTGGAAGTTGTCAAGAAACGCGTCTTCCAAGTTTTCCCAACTGCCAATGGAATTTGCGGGCAGGCTGTTTAGCCAGTGCTGGGCAGGTCCTTTGAGCTTAATGGGAAGATATTTGATGGCATGTAGATCGTCTCCGCGGGCCATGTGAATGTGGAGGAGGAAATCCTTGATCCATACCGCGGGGTCTGTTGTGCCATCGTATGATTCGATGTTTACGAGTTTAAACCCTTCTGGGAATTCATGATCCATCACTTCATCAGTGAAGCAGAGGGGGTGTGTGGTGCCTCTATGCCGGGCTATGTCGCGGCGCAGTCCGGCTGCGTCTAACTGGTTGTATTCGGCCCGGCCGGATTTGCTGTTAGTGCATCCGATATGACGGTAATCGTTTCGTTCTGCGGCCCGCCCCCATGATCTGTAGATCGATCTTGGTTGTCCTGCAGCGTTGTCCAGTTTATCATGCAGGTCCTGGGTGTTGCCCCGAGCCGTAGTAAACCGGCGCGGGGGTGGGGACTGGTATTCGGGCTGATACGCTGATTTATCCGATCTCGAGGAGGCCGGTCAGCCGTGTGGCGCTCGAGTCCATATTCCTCAGCTGCCAGGACTTCTGTCCATCTATCTGTGAGCAGATCTTGATCAGCTTGAAGCTGTTGCTGCTGCTTCTTCAGGCTTCTCGCAGTGGCAATAAGCCGGCGCTTGAAGCGCTCCTGCTCTGTGGGGTCTTCGGGTACGCCGAACTCGTCGTCGCCGAGGCTAACCTCATCTTCGGAGAGGGGCATGTAGTTTTCCTCCTCCGGATACATGTCCGTCGCCTGTTCATCTGGGCTGTAATACAATATTCCTGTTCGGCCTGCTCGAAGGCGGGCTGTTCGGGGTTGTATTCATCGTCGGCACCGTCCGGATTATTATCGTCTCCGGTGCCGGTATTGCCTTGGCGGGGCTTGGAGCGGCGCTGGCGGCGCCTGTGCTTTGCTTTTTTCTTGGAGGGGTTAGCCTCCGTTACCTCATCGCCATTGGTTTCTTTTGGAGTGTCCACCATATATATATCATATGAAGAAGTGGTTGTCCACCGCCCTGTGAGCGGTGGCTCTTGTATGTCTCCTGCATCGTCGTCCATACCGTCGATGTCTTCGAAGTCGAAGTCGAGCACGTCGGTTAAATCATCGATCGTGGCGACAAAGTGGGTGGTGGGTGGGCAGCAAATTCCTTCGTCGCCTACTTCCCACTCAAGTCAGACATAGTTCGGCTCAGAGCCTCCTGACAGAGAGAGAGAGACTTTAATGAGTTCAGCATGTCGCCAAAAGGCGAGTGCTGAAAGATGTCTGCAGCGGTAAACTCCATCACCGGAGCCCAACCTGGCTTGGCTGGCTCGAGAGTGTGCGGGCCAGGGCCAACAACCGGATAAGAGTCCGGGGGCCCAGGGTTACAGGCCTCCGCAGAGGTGAGACCTGTGTTCGCCTCCACCGCCGATGAGTGTGCAGCCTGCGGCGCGGGGTCCAGCCCTCCGTCCATAGGCACCGTAACCTGCCCTGGATGTGGATCCAAGGCAGCTTCGGGGATGATGTCCCGAGCATTGTCCGACAGCAGGTCTAGGCCATGCTCGTCATGACTGTCCGGCGTTCCTGGCGCAGGCTCGAGTCCGTCAAAGATCAAGTCTCCGCGGATATCTGCCGTGTAGTTCAAGTTTCCGAACCTGATCTGGTGGCCAGGGGCGAAGCTATCGATCTGCTCCAACTGGCCAAGCGAATTGGCACGCAGTGCGAAGCAGCCGAACATAAAGATCTGTCCAGGGAGAAAAGTCTCACCCTGGACTGTGTTGTTGACGATTGAAGATGCCATCAAGCCTCGAAGCGACGACACAGAGGAACTCTCAATGAAAGCACCAATGTCGGTGTCAAAACCGGCGGATCTCGGGTAGGGGTCCCGATCTGTGCGTCTTAGGCTGATGGTAACAGGAAGCAAGGGACTCAATGTTTACCCAGGTTCGGGCCCTCTCGATGGACGTAAAACCCTACTTCTTGCTTGATTAATATTGAAGATATTAGTAGTACAAGAGTAGATCTACCACGAGATCGTAGAGGCTAAACCCTAAGAGCTAGCCTATGATGGTATGATTGTATATGTGATCGGCCTTCTAAGGACCATCCTCTCCGGTTTATATAGACACCGGAGAGCTAGGGTTTACATGGAGTAGGTTACAAGGAAGGAAACATAATATCCGGATCGCCAAGCTTGTCTTCCACGCAAAGGAGAGTCCCATCCAGACACGAGCCGAAGTCTTGAGTCTTGTATCTTGACGCTTCTATAGTCCGGACGATGAATATAGTCCGGCTGTCCGGATACCCCCTTATCCAGGACTCCCTCAGTGCCCACCCACCCGGGCACGCCCTCCACCCTCGTGGGCCCCTCGAGGCTCCCTCGACCGACTTCTTTCGCCTATATATTCCCATATACCCTAAAAACATCGGAACAGAAGATAGATCGGGAGTTCCGCCGCCGCAAGCCTCTGTAGCCACCAAAAACCTCTCAGGAGCCTGTTCCGGCACCCTATCGGAGGGGGGGATCCCTCACCGGTGGCCATCTTCATCATCCCTACACTCTCCATGATGAGGAGGGAGTAGTTCACCCTCGGGGCTGAGGGTATGTACCAGTAGCTATGTGTTTGATCTCTCTCTCTCTCATGTTCTCTCTATGGCACGATCTTGATGTATCGCGAGCTTTGCTATTATAGTTGGATCTTATGATGTTTCTCCCCCTCTACTCTCTTGTGATGAATTGAGTTTTCCCCTTGAAGTTGTTTTGTCGGATTGAGTCTTTAAGGATTTGAGAACACTTGATGTATGTCTTGTCGTGCTTATCTGTGGTGACAATGGGATATCACGTGATCCACTTGATGTATGTTTTGGTGATCAACTTGCGGGTTTCGCCCATGAACCTATGCATAGGGGTTGGCACACGTTTTTGTCTTGACTCTCCGGTAGAAACTTTGGGGCACTCTTTGAAGTACTTTGTGTTGGTTGAATAGATGAATCTGAGATTGTGTGATGCATATCGTATAATCATGCCCACGGATACTTGAGGTGACAATGGAGTATCTAGGTGACATTAGAGTTTTGGTTGATTTGTGTCTAAGGTGTTATTATAGTATGAACTCTATGATAGATCGAACGGAAAGAATAGCTTCATGTTATTTTACTACGGACTCTTGAATAGATGGATAAAAAAGGATAACTTTGAGGTGGTTTCGTACCCTACCATAATCTCTTCGTTTTTCTCCGCTATTAGTGTCTTTGTAGTGACTCTTTGTTGCATGTTGAGGGATAGTTATATGATCCAGTTATGTTATTATTGTTGAGAGAACTTGCACTAGTGAAAGTATGAACCTTAGGCCTTGTTTCCTGTCATTGCAATACCGTTTACACTCACTTTTATCATTAGTTACCTTGCTGTTTTTATAATTTCAGATTACAAATACCTTTATCTACTATCCATATTGCACTTGTATCACCATCTCATCGCCGAACTAGTCACCTATACAATTTACCATTGTATTGGGTGTGTTGTGGACACAAGAGACTCTTTGTTATTTGGTTGCAGGGTTGCTTGAGAGAGACCATCTTCATCCTACGCCTCCAACAGATTGATAAACCTTAGGTCATCCACTTGCGGGAAATTTGTTACTGTCCTACAAACCTGTGCACTTGCAGGCCCAACAACGTCTACAAAAAGGAGGTTGTGTAGTAGACATCAAGCTCTTTTCTGACGCCATTGCCGGGGAGGTGAGTGCTTGAAGGTATATCTTTAGATCTTGCAATCGAATCTTTTTGTTTCTTGTTTTGTCACTAGTTTAGTTTATAAAAGAAAACTACAAAAAGATGGATTTGAGTTTGTCTCATACGCTTCATCTTTTTAATATCTTTCTTGAGTATGATGAAAAGGAAAGTTGTGCTTAAGTGCTAGAAGAAGAAATCTATAGAATGTTTGATACTAAATCTTTGAATGATGAGCATGATTGCAATGTTGTTAGTATGAATTCTTTGAATATCCATGATGCTAATGATATGCAAAGGCACAAGCTTGGGGAAGCTATGTTTGATGAAGATGATATTTTTTGTCCCCCAAGTTTTGATGAGAATATTTATTATGATGATAGCATGCCTCCTATTTATGATGATTATATTGATGAAAGTGGGTTTGGAAGAGTATCAACTTTAGATAGTATTGATCCCACTATTTTGGAGGGTGTTGAATCTTATTGTGATGATTATGAAAGTGGATTTGGAAGAGTGTCAACTTTATTTAGTGATGAATCCACTATTTCGGAAGAGGTTCCAATTGATTATGAGAGCAAAGTTGCTATCTATGATGATTATTGTGATGACTTGTATGCTATTAAGAATCATGATAACCATGAAACTTGTCATCATGATTTTAGTTTTCAATTGGATTATGCCTCACATGGTAGTTATTTTGTTGAGTTTGCTCCCACTACTATTGATGAGAAGAAATTTGCTTATGTGGAGAGTAGTAAATTTTCTATGCAAGTAGAAAATGAAAATAATGCTTTAGGTGCTGGTTATATTGTTGAACTAGACCATGCTGGCGCGCGTTGCTGCGCCCGTCGATTTATGCGATTTAATGGCAGGCATTGGTACAAATATACGGACACACGTTGTTCAGTAATTTTGTATTGTAATTTTAGCTTGAGATTTTGTTTTTAATTGTGCGGCTCCGTCCTTTATTGAATGATGAAAGCCAAAAGTATACATGAAATGACAGGAGGATTAAACAAGATAAAGATATTGGGCTATTAATTCGTTCTTGGACTGGCCTTTTTGAATTAATCTAGAAGTATGATCTTGGACTGGGCCTTATGTCATGCTTCAACAGTCCCTGGATTCTGTTCATTGGTAGGATTATCCATCTGAAAGAAGGGTATGAAATTCTGTCAGATATGAAAAAGCCATGCAAAGAAACATAAACTGAGAACGTAGGTCCCTTTTGGCAGGAGTTAGTTAATACTTCAACCTGTACTGGAAATGTTCTATATTTATAGAAGAATGTTGTGTGAGAGGTCAGGCTAATGACCATTACATGGTGTTTAATGGGTGATTAATATTCAGGCATCTATAAGTATTCAGTTATCATTTTGCAACATTGAATAAAGTCGTTTGCATTTACTGCTGCTGTATTTGCGTTAGCTTTGTACGGAAGAAAAAGGAGGAGAAACAATGATGCATCATACATGAGAGGAATTACAAGCTCCACGCTGCAATTTTTTGAGGGGTTGGAACTAAAGGTCTGCTTTGATTGCTGAATTTAGGGTAAAAATCCTGATTTTGCATATGAATTTACAAACTAAGATGATCAGATGTTAGTTTCTGCATGTCATGAGAAAGTTTAACTGGAAATTATAAAGCTGCATTTTGTTATACTAATAGAATTTGAGATATTGTAGCATTGAGATTTAAACATTCTTGGCAGAATAGTAGAAGATCTAAGAAGTGCATTTTCTTATAGGAATATAAAGCAGAGCTATGGAAACAAACTTATTTAGAGGTACAATAGCATAAATTGTTTCATTATTCAGTGCACAAAAGAGGAATAGTTTTTGCAAAACATAGTACCGAGACACGTTAACTGGTGAAGACAAAGTTGTTGATCATCTGATCCTGCAGTAGCAAAAGTTGTTGATCATCTGATCATGCAGTAGCATCCGCACGCAAGAGATATATTTATTAATGGGCAACTAAATAACTTCAAAAGATGGACGTATGCAGACGTTCGCCATTCCTCTATTTGCTTTTGAAATACGCTGATCGAAGCTCTTTTTATGATAAGTGCATCCTCTTCTTTGTGGAAGTTGATTTGTCGGCTTCAGTTACTGTACTGTAATCCATAGAAAAGTTTGTAAATAAATAGAAAGTGGATATGGACTAAATTTTAGGTTGCAAGTTTTGGCCTAGACCTTTTTGATGGCTTCTTGCTAGTGTGTGTGAATCATTTTTGCTTACAGTAGCAATTTCAAAAGATGGTGCTTCCTATTCCTTGGCAGAAATGATGCTATGTGTTCCTTTAATTATTGATAGAAAAAACGGTGATAATGATGTAAATATATTAGTCAAGGATATAACAAAATGAGAAATGAGTGTACCCTTGAATCAACTGTAGGAGAGATATGACCTTCATTACCACTTTCATTACTGTTGTCCATGTCCCTGTCCTCGGGTTCTTTGTCGTTACTGATAGTGTTTACCTATCAAAAGGATATACTGATAGGTTAGTGTACAACAACTTGAGGCAGGTGAAAGTAAATAAATTGGAAATTTAGGCATCGGTATTAAGCAAAATTACACACCTTGCTAGCTTGCACAGATGTCTTTGTTGATGTGCTGTTCACATGGAAAGAGAGTTGCCCATAGTGAAGGCCCTTCTCATTGAGAGTGAAGGGAAGTGTGAATTTCTTGGATATCAAGGCTGATATCTCTGCAGGAACAGCAAATGGGCGGTCTGATGCATCGTGCATGATAACTTAAAGTCTCTTTCCAATAGCTTGTTCAACAACTGAAGCAAAGAACACAAACTCGGGTTCCCCTAAATTGTCAGCATCGTGACGCACCATGTACCTGGGCAGGACAGTGTGAAAATAAGCTTGTGGCAATAAGACGGTTAATCTGCAAGTTTATAATAGGTATGTTTTGTTCGTTTTGATCTGGGAAGCACAATATTTTAATTTGATCCCTCAACATCTTGTACGACATTTGTCTCTCTTTTGCGCATTTTTCTCTTGCCAAATAACTTGCTACATAGGGCAGGAATAGTAGGTGCACTTTGATTATTTCGGACGATCATAAAGATTGAAATCATATCATACGAATAAAGGTACATAGCACAACACACAGATAGTGAGTTAAGGCATAATTAAAGGAGGCATAAGAGCATACTGATACTAACCTATCCGTTAGCCATTGTATGACGGCAGATTCAGCTGGAAGAATGAAAGAAACCAAGCAGTAAGTAGCTCGAATTCCTCCTTGTTGAGAAGCTGCAATCATTTGAAATTATGAATTAGACAGAGAACACATCAGTATATGTAGACAACAAATGAGAACAAGAGCGTCACCTTCTAACCACGTTGCCATGCCTGTCCATTTTGACAATAAGTTTCCTAAATATAAAGACGCAGCTGTAACAATGAGAAGGGCATGCGCGATAAGGAGGAAGCCACTGGCTAATGGCAAGCCTTTGTTCTGTGGTAGTTCAACTCGCCTTGGCATGCTTTCATGCTCAGCCTCTCTTCCTCTCTCGTTCCACATCATGGAGATCCGATCAAGTAAGTAACTTGCAGTAGAAAATAGGGGATGCACAAAAGGAGGGGAGATACACAAAACTGTAGAGAATGGAGGAAGTGACACCGGACACCGCCATCGCCATGACCTATTCTTTTCCTGCAATATTTGGACGACCAGTCTAGAACAACTGCGATCTGAGCAGCTCCACTTCGCAATTATGTGCTCCGCCCACGATCCAATTTGTTTCCGGCACGGGCACAACTCTGGGGAGGGGAGGAGCAGGAGGGAGTTTCTGAACATTCAAAGTTTCATATTGCAATGATAACTAACAGAAAAATACTTCACAGAGCAATAAGGTAGATGTAGAAGTATCTATGTCATGCAAAATATTAATTTTCTGAATTCTTCATGTAACAAGTCCTAATCAGAAGCATGTTTCTCTATTGCTACGAAATTCACATCCATGTAGTATTTTGCAATAACTAATGTAAAGCTTATTTAAAATAAAGGTTCACAAAATTAGCACTAATAAATTAACAAGAAGCATAACATGTCAATTCACCTCACAAGTTGAATAAGATCTTAGCAAAGACTCAGGGTAGGTTCCCTTGTCAAGTCTTATGCCAAAAGTTTTCAATTTTGAGTGTGGTGCAACGATGACTTCATGCTTCACGACAACCAGACTTTCCCGTGGCAAAAGGCCCAGCTTGGAGAATGAACCCTACCAAAAAAGCTGTCTCCATTCAGTAGTAACACTAATACTTGATATGTTGTTCTGAAAATGTGGAATCCATGCTCTTATGTGGCCTGCATCCATAAAACAGGAACTGCTTTAATCAATTAACAGTGCACTAAGCCACCAACTTAACCACGGTAAAGTGTTCCTTATCTTGCGTAATAGTGCTAGACTGGCATACCAAAATTTAGTCTCACACTGCACAATAGCAAGTGCCCGTCAATCCGAATTCGAACACTTCGCCATGTCGGATGGTGGATGTGTAATATCTCAAATCCAGAGCCAAAAATAGGAATGTGAACTTCAGAATTATACGGGCTTTGGAGTATATACCTGCATGGTTCCTTGCAATTTTATCATCCCAAAGTGTCTCATTAATCTTCTCTACGGTTGGGCTTCAAACTAAACTGAAACATTGGACAATACTTCAGTCCATAGGTCGAGACGATAGGTGATGAGAGGGTCTATCTTACCCTTGCCTTTGGATCAAGATGAGGAGGATGATCACGGTACGAACTGTAGGCTGCAGCGCCGCTGCGTGGTGGCCTCATCGGCGAATCAGGGGCGAGGAGAAATGAGACTGGGTATGGAGGCTGAAGGTACGCCGTTAAAGAGAGGGTCTATCTTACCCTCCGCCGTTCTTTCCCACCACCACCGAGACTCCTCCCGGCTCATCCTCGCCTATACCGCCACCAAGTTCTTCGCCACGTCGTTGTCGTCGCCTGCCATGGGGCGTCTGTCACTGGCGGCTCCGTTAGGGTTGCGAGCGCAGTACTGGGTACTGCCCCTTCACATCTTCCTTGCACACAGGCGGTCGTCTCGCTCAAGGTGGCGGCACAAGGATTGACCCTAGGTCGCAAGAGGAGAGGGATCGGGAGGGACGGGGTGCGGGCATGAGTGGAAACGATGGAGGCGGTCGCGGCGGCGGCGGTGGCGGCGTACCCTCTCGCCCTCTCGTTCCTTCCTGCGAGCGCATTGCTTCTGTCGATTCGCTTGCTTAATGGGCTTTATTCGGCTGGCTGGCCCAATTAACCAGAGAGCTCCAAATCTGCCGCCGGAGCAGCTGCCCCATAGGACAGGTAGCCCATTTAACGGAGAAACAGGCAATAGCACGGAAATCTAACGGCCAAAAACAATCAGAACATCAAATCGGACGGCCGAAATCACTGAGTGCGTGAGAGGGCTCCGTTTAGGCTCAGTTTTACTGTTCTTAATTCATTCATGATGCTACTGAAAATCATTATGAGGGAGTAACATATGCTTGTAGGAATTGCAAAAATATTAAGTTTCCTCCCGATGTGTTGAAAATCTTGAAGCTATGCTTGTTTTACCTTCCTATGCTTGTTGATTATTGTTTCCATAAGTTGTTTGCTCACAAAATCCCTGTGCATAGGAAGTGGGTTAGGCTTAAATGTGCTAGTCATATGCTTCATGATGCTCCCGGTATGTTTCAATTCTTATCTTAATGTGAGCATCATTGTAATCATCATGCCTAGCTAGGGGCGTTAAACGATAGCGCTTGTTGGGAGGCAACCCAACTTTATTTTTGTTCCTGTTTAGCAATAAATATTTCATCTAGCCTCTGTTTAGATGTGATTTTATGTTTTAATTAGTGTTTGTGCCAAGTAGAACCCTTGGGAAGACTTGGGTGAAGTCTTTATGATCTTGCTGTAAAAAACAGAAACTTTAGTGCTCATGAAATTAGCTGTCATTTTTTACTGGAGAGTGATTTTAGGTTGATTCTTTTTTAAGATGATTAATAGACAAATTCCTCAGGTCTACCAATTTATTTCAGAATTTATTGAGTTATAGAAGTATACGTTTGATACAGATTACTAAAGACTGTTCTGTTTTTGACAGATTCTGTTTTCTATGTGTTGTTTGCTTATTTTGATGAATCTATGAGTAGTATCGGAGGGTATGAACCATAGAGAAGTTGGAATACAGTAGGTTTAACACCAATATAAATAAAGAATGAGTTCAGAACAGTACCTAAGTGGTGGTTTTATTTTCTTATACTAACGGAGCTTACGAGTTTTGTGTTGAGTTTTGTGTTGTGAAGTTTTCAAGTTTTGGGTAAAGATTCGATGGACTATGGAATAAGGAGTGGCAAGATCCTAAGCTTGGGGATTCCCAAGGCACCCCCAAGGTAATATTCTAGGACAACCCAAGAGCCTAAGCTTGCCCCGGATGGCATCCCCTCTTTCGTCTTCGTTCATCGGTAACTTTACTTGGAGCTATATTTTTATTCACCACATGATATGTGTTTTGCTTGGAGCGTCATTTTATTTTGTTAGTTTTTGCTTGCTGTTATTTATAATAATTTTTTTCATCTATATTTTCAATAAAAATGTCAAGGATAGCCTTTACAATTCTTATTTTGCTAGTATACATGTTGCTATTTGAAAACAGAAAGTTTACTGCTGTTGCAAAAATTCCCTAGAAAAGTTAGAGAATGATATAATGTTGAAAAACAATTCATATTGAGCTCTAATAAATATTATACAGCGTACTATTTTGCTCATAATTTTTGGAGTTAGGGAAGTATGATGAATCTTGCATCCTTTACAGACTATACTGTTTTGGCAGATTGTTGTTATGTTTGCATTGTTTGCATATGTTTGTTTATTTAATGATTATATTAGAGGATAGGGGTATTGAATATGCAGAGACATATAGTATTAGATGCTAAATAATAATTTTAGTGATTTGTTACAGTAGAAAATGATAAGGTTTTGCATTGTTTTATACTAACTTATCTCACGAGTTCTTGTTGAGTTTGGTGTGAATGAAGCTTTCAAGATTTAGGAAACCAACATATAAAAGGAATTAAGGAGACATAAAAGCTCAAGCTTGGGGATGCCCAAGGCACCCCAAGATAATATTTCAAGAAGTCTCAAGCATCAAAGCTTGGGGATGCCCCGGTAGGCATCCCACCTTTCTTCTTCAACAATTATCGGTTAGTATCGGTTGAACCTAAGTTTTTGCTTCTTCACATGAGCAGTGCTATCCTTGCAATGTCATTTTGTTTTGCTTTGCTTGTTGTATGAATAAAATACCAAGATCTGAAATTCTTAAATGAGAGAGAGTCTTCACATAGTTACACAGTTATTTAGCTACTCATTGATCTTCACTTATATCTTTTTGGAGTAGTTTGTCATTTACTCGTGTGCTTCACTTATATCCTATGAGTAAATGGTTGAATGAGTTGAATGTCATAAATCTGAAATTATATATGTTTCATTTGCTTATCCCATGGGGAGTAATGACTTCACATCTAAGAAGTAGAGGTTGTAAATTTTTTGAAGGTTAGCAAGCATTGTATTGGTCACTTCAACAATTCATGAAAGAATATTGAAGGAAGAGAAATTTCACATATAAATATACTATCTTGGACATCTTTTATAATTGTGGGCACTCATTAAGTATGAGATGCTAAAGAGTTGATGTTGGACAAGGAAGACAACATAATGGGTTATGTTTTCTCACATCTCAGTTAAAGTATATTGTCATGGATCATTCAAACATGTTGAGCTTGCCTTTCCCCCTCATGCTAGCCAAATTGCTTGCACCAAGTAGAGATACTACTTGTGCTTCCAAATATCCTTAAACCCAGTTTTGCCATGAGAGTCCACCATACCTAACTATGGATTGAGTAAGATCCTTCAAGTAAGTTGTCATCGGTGCAAGCAATAAAAATTGCTCTCTAAATATGTATGATCTATTAGTGTGAAGAAAATAAGCTTTATATGATCTTGTTATGGAAGCAATAAAAGCGACGGACTGCATAATAAAGGTACATATACAAGTGGCAATATAAAGTGACGTTCTTTTGCATTAAGATTTTGTGCATCCGCCCATAAAAGCGCATGACAACCTCTGCTTCCCTCCATGAAGGGCCTATCTTTTACTTTATGTCTTTTACTTTATGCAAGAGTCAAAGTGATATTCACCTTTCCCTTTTTCATTTTATCCTTTGGCAAGCACCTCGTGTTGGGAAGATCCTGATATATATATATCCAATTGGATGTAAGTTAGCATGAACTATTATTGTTGACATCACCCAAAGGTGAATACATTGGGAGGCAACACTATAAGCCCCTATCTTTTTCAGTGTTCGATTAAAACTCCATAACCATAAGTATTGCATGAGTGTTACCAATTGTAGAAGACTATATGATAGTTGAGTATGTGAAGTTTGCTAAATCAAAGCTCTGACATAGACTCTTCCTGAAAATAAGATGAATTGCAATTGTTTGATGACTAAGAATGAAGTTTGCTAGTTTTCAAGAAAGTTTATTGTCTATGCTTAAACATGTGAATTGCTTGTTACTGGTTCGTGAGAAGTTTTATGAGATGGACTACTGTTATGACATATAATCATGCTAGAAAAGGTGATTGAAATTATCATTGATCAAACTTGTGCACCTGCTAGCATTCACACTTCATAAATTCTTTCTTTTGTCGTTTACCTACTCGAGGACGACCAGGAATTAAGCTTGGGGATGTTGATACGTCTCCAGCGTATCTATAATTTATGAAGCATTCATGCTATTATACTATCTATTTTGAATGATTACGGGCTTTATTATACACTTTTATATTACTTTTGGGACTAACCTATTAACCGGAGGCCCATCCCATATTGCTGTTTTATTACCTATTTCAGTGTTTTGAAGAAAAGGGATATCAAACGGAGTCCAAACGGAATGAAACATTCGGGGGCGTGATTTTTGTAACGAACATGATCCAGGAGACTTTGAGTGCAAGCCAGGGAAGCGTCGAGGAAGCCACGAGATAGACCCCCCCCCCCCGGGGTGCGCCCTCCACACTCGTGGGCCCCTCGAGGCTCCCTCAACCGACTTCTTTCGCCTATATATTCCCATATACCCTAAAAACATCGGAACAGAAGATAGATCGGGAGTTCCACCGCCGCAAGCCTCTGTAGCCACCAAAAACCTCTCGGGAGCCCGTTCCGGCACCCTGCTGGAGGGGGGGTCCCTCACCGGTGGCCATCTTCATCATCCCGGCACTCTCCATGATGAGGAGGGAGTAGTTCACCCTCGGGGCTGAGGGTATGTACCAGTAGCTATGTGTTTGATCTCTCTCTCCCGTGTTCTCTCTATGGCACGATCTTGATGGGTCGCGAGCTTTGCTATTATAGTTGGATCTTATGATGTTTCTCCCCCTCTACTCTCTTGTGATGAATTGAGTTTTCCCCTTGAAGTTGTTTTGTCGGATTGAGTCTTTAAGGATTTGAGAACACTTGATGTATGTCTTGTCGTGCTTATCTGTGGTGACAATGGGATATCACGTGATCCACTTGATGTATGTTTTGGTGATCAACTTGCGGGTTCCGCCCATGAACCTATGCATAGGGGTTGGCACACGTTTTCGTCTTGACTCTCCGGTAGAAACTTTGGGGCACTCTTTGAAGTACTTTGTGTTGGTTGAATAGATGAATCTGAGATTGTGTGATGCATATCGTATAATCATGCCCACGGATACTTGAGGTGACAATGGATTATCTAGGTGACATTAGGGTTTTGGTTGATTTTTGTCTAAGGTGTTATTCTAGTATTAACTCTTTGATAGATAGAACGGAAAGAATAGCTTCATGTTATTTTACTACGAACTCTTGAATAGATAGATCAAAAACGATAACTTTGAGGTGGTTTTGTACCCTACCATAATCTCTTCGTTTGTTCTCCGCTATTAGTGTCTTTGGAGTGACTCTTTGTTGCATGTTGAGGGATAGTTATATGATCCAGTTATGTTATTATTGTTGAGAGAACTTGCACTAGTGAAAGTATGAACCTTAGGCCTTGTTTCCTGTCATTGCAATACCGTTTACGCTCACTTTTATCATTAGTTACCTTGCTGTTTTTATAATTTCAGATTACAAATACATTTATCTACTATCCATATTGCACTTGTATCACCATTTCTTCGCCGAACTAGTGCACCTATAGAATTTACCATTGTATTGGATGTGTTGTGGGCACAAGAGACTCTTTGTTATTCTCTTGCAGGGTTGCTTGAGAGAGACCATCTTCATCCTACGCCTCCAATGGATTGATAAACGCTAGGTCATCCACTTGAGGGAAATTTGCTACTGTCCTACAAACCTGTGCACTTGCAGGCCCAACAACATCTACAAGAAGAAGGTTGTGTAGTAGACATCAGTGGTTGAACAGGAGCCCGTGGAGGGGTGGTTGAACAGTAGCCGGTGGAGTAGTGCGCGGTGGAGGCTGGATGAACAGGAGCCCGTGGAGGCTGGAGGAGGTCGACGGTAGCCCGTGGAGGCTGGAGGAGGTCGACGATGGAGATGAACAGTATCCCGTGAAGTCCCGTTTTGCGGTATGCCACACCCCTCCCAATGAACAGGACCCCCGTTTCGACCGTAGCACTCCAACACAAGTCTGTTTCGTCCATTTTGCGGTACGCCACATCCCTCCCGATCAACAAGACCCCCGTTTCGACCGTAGGAGGTCCGTTTCCTCCGTTTTGCGGTACGCTAGACCCCTCATGATGAACAAGATCCTGTTTCGAACGTGGCCGGTCGAACACAAGGCCGTTTCCTCTGTTCTGCGGTACGCTAGGCCTCATTTCCATCGCCTGTTCCGTCCAAGCTGGTTGGCTCCCATGCGTTTTGTTGCCTCCCGATGAACATGACGCATTCCGTTGCCTCCCGGTGAACATGACGCATTCCGTTGCCTCCCCATGAACACGATGCATTCCGCTGCCTCCCCATGAACACGATGACGACGCAGTTACTCCGTTCTGACCCAGCCATGTACACCAGCCCTGGCCGTACGTATGCGCGAGTAGGCGTTCAAGACCCCGCCCGTATGTACGTACGTGGCCGTATTTTCTTTCTTGCACACTGGGCGCTATACGTACATGTACATGCTATGTGCGCTCCTCTACTATGACACGTGCGCGCCTCTACATCCACCAGTATGTCTGTACACGTTCGCGACCAGAATGACAATGCTACGTATGCTTCGACCAGGTGGGTCCCGACTGTCAGGCACTTCCTTGAGTGCGAAGATGTAGCTGGTGGGTCCCATCAGTCAGGGGGGAAACGTTTTTTTTGTGAAATACAGTGGCCCATCCGGTGGGTCCCTGCAGTCAGGTGGAGGTATCATTATTTTCTGCGTAATAAGGAGGCACTTCCTTGCTGCGGCTGTGGACCCAGCTGTCAGCCTCTCCACGTATAGTCCACGTCCGATGGAAGTCGTTCCTTGACCACGTTGACCACGCCACGCCGAGAGCACCACGGCGGTGGATGATGGTGAGGCCTAGGAAGGGGACGACTCGGAGCTGGGGAAGACACGGCAGTGCCCACGCGAAGAGGAGTACAAAGGTTCACTGGTTCGGCTGCTATGTGAGGCTCACCGTAGAATAACAAGGGGTGTGGGTGAGTAGAGGGATGGCCTGGTCAGCGGTGGGAGTAGTATGGGGGCAGTGAGGCCTCCGCGGTAGCACAGTCGGCCACGGGAGGCAGGAGCAGGCGGCACGACCGGCACTGCTTTGGGCGGTTGGAGCAAGAAGACCAGAGGTTGAAGAAGCACTATGGCCGTTGGATGGACATCATACGGTCACTGGAGTATTGACTAAGTTGACAAAGCCCTCCGTCCACGTCAACTTAGTAGGCCCACAAGTCAGCCACCCACTATGGTGGGTCCCAGCTAGCAGGGGGTATTCATTTTTTTGTGCGTAATAAGGAGACACTTCCTTGCGTGCGAAGATATAGCTGCTGGGTCCGACCTGTCAGCGGGGGGGGGGGACGTTTTTTTCGCCAAATACAGAGGCCCTTCCGGTGGGTCCTAGATTTCAGCTGGAGGAATCATTATTTTGCGCGTAATAAGGAGGCATTTCCATGTGTGCGGTCGTAGACCCAGCTGTCAGCCTCTCCACGTACAGTCCACGTCCGATGGAAGTCATTCCATGACCACGTTGACCACGCCGCGCAAAGAGCACCAGGGTGATGGACAATGGTGAGGCCTAGGAAGGGGACGACGGGGAGCCGGGGAAGACGCGGTAGTGGATGCCCACGCGGAGAGGAGTAGGAGGGTTCACTGGTTCGGCTACAGTGTGAGGCTGGCATCACCGCAGGGCCTGGCTAGCGGTGGGAGTAGTAGGGGGCGGTGAGGCCTCAACGGCAGCACAGCCGGCCACTGGAGGCAGGAGCGGGCGGTCTCGCCAACGCTGGTTTGGGCGGCTGGTGCAAGAAGAGCAGCACTTGAAGAAGCAGCAGGACCGTTCAATTCAAATCCAACGGTTATTGCTGCTACAATCGTTTGTTGACTAAGTTGACAAGCCCTGCATAGGCGTCAACTTAGTAGGCCCACAGGTCAGCCTCCCAACCGGTGCGCCCCAGATGTTAGTGGGAGGAATCATTTTTTTTCGCGTAATAAGGAGGCAGTTGATTGCGTACGGCCAGGCCAACAGAGGGAGTAGGGTGGGTCGGGGAAGCCTGCGCGGCATCACAGCGGGCCACAAGAGGAGGGAGCAGGCAGTCCCATCGGCGCTAGTTTAGGCAGCTGGAGCAAGAAGGTCAGAGATTGAAGAAGCAGGTCGGCCGTTGGATGGACATCCAACAGTCACTGTTGCTAGAATCGTTTGTTGACTGACAAAGCCTTGCGTAAACAAGTCAGCCTCGAAATCTATGGCGTGTATAGCCCATTTGCTATTATTTTTATAACTTTTACTCATTTTCTATTTCATATGGAAATTATTGCAGCCCGTTTTCCATTTTTAGAATTGCTGCCCATTTTCTGGTCAGTACCAGGGTTAAAAAAATTAACTAAATATGTGTGAAATTTTGAAAATTCGCAAATTTTGGTTGGGGAACAAAATATTCTTAATTCAAAAATTAGTAGCCATACTAAAACAAATTTAAAAATAAATTAGTACTATGTCATGTTAAATCCAATGAAATACTATAAAATATTAGTGAAGAACAAAAAGAAAAAAAGAAACTAATATCCCATTTGCTATAATGTTTTTGGAATTTTCAACCCCTTTGATATTAATTTTAACAGACACTGACCATACTCTTTGGCCAGGCCGGAATGCATCCCTCCTCGTCTTGAAAGATTTGCAACCCAGTAAGTCGAACAAAACAAATAGGCCTAGCTTGGGTATTCTTCAAAAAGAAATACTGGGCTACCTATTTTCCCAAAGAAAAACCTGTTAGGCTGGTCATGTTGTTAGACGGGCAACAGAGACCGCACAACCCAGTTTATAGCTTGCTCCTCCGAATTACTACTCAAAAAAAGTTGTGCAATTCTGTCGTTAATTGACTATACGTTAAAAATGATGTGGGTCTCGGATACCAGCAGGGTGGATTAGAGTAAAAAACGAGGGGTCATCTGAGTAGTAAAAGAGGCGCTTGCTTGTGTTCGGGAGTGGACCTGGTGGGCCCATACTGTCATACTCATAACTACAGTTCTCTCCCGATTCACTATGTTGACAGGGACCATTTCGGGAAAAAAAATGTTGACAGGGCCGGACGGTGGCGCCGCGGCGAGTGCACCAAGGTGGAGGATAAAGTGATGTCGCCAATGTGCTGGGCTGGGTTGGACATTCTTATTGAAAAATAAAAATGGACTGGAACTATTTATGACATTGACTATGATTTACATGGGTCCGCTGGTTGCAGGAAGAAAATGCTGGGAGAAAGAAGACTGGTCGCTATCTTTGCCTAAGAATAATATCGACTGAATGTAACTACACTATCATAGGAAATAATATCCTCCTGATAAATCATGAATTTAAAGAACTGGTGCATGAGCATTTAGCTTTTTTATTTATTTACTTATTTATGTTTAAGGGACCATGAGCATGTACCTGGGCCAGATTCATGTGAGAGCCTCCCTTCCAGTTAATTATGGGCTCCTCTATTGGGCCTTCATCAGTGGGCTGCATGTTATCAACAAGTGGAAAATGTGTTCCGTACAAAAAATAGTATGCGTTACGTACAGTACGGGGCACTAAGGATCGAACCATGCAACGACATCCAAAACATTGTGTTTGTAGTTCTAACAACACATTTATTCAACCAACAGACGAAATATACTACTGATTCTACATTGAAAGCAGCAGCAGCAGCAACCAAGGCTGGGGGTGCAACAAAAGTAGTAAGCAGGCCAGAAGAGTGAAGACGCAGCTCTCTCTTCCAAACCAAACATCAGCCATTATTACAAAAGGGCTACCAAAAAAGAACACGTGTATGCATCAAACTAAATAAAGATCCTACTACACCAAGTGTATGCATCTAACTAACTGGCTCAGTTAGATGTTACTATTTATTAAGCTGTGGAGATTGGCTGACGGCTTGAAGCAGATGGGTGCCTGACGGGGGAAACTCCAACCAACAGGTCGAAGTCTGATACTTGCGACCCTCTCTCCTACTTTGGGCTACAGAGCATGGCGGCACATATCAGGGTATGGTGCATGCAGAGACGCATGGTACGCTGTGTACACACAGTTTTGCCTGATGAACAAAACCGCGCTGCCATCATGATCCTTGCCGTCTGTTATCTCCTGGTTAATCAGATAATTCAGTCTGACAAACAGAGAGCATGTACCAAGGCTACTTACCACCTCCAGTCAAAAATTCCTGAAGGCCCAGAGAAGCTGGGATCCTGCTCAAAGACCTTGAAGTGACTGTGATTGTATTCCGCGAAACAACACGTCTGGTACGTGCGAACGATCATCAATAGTTCGCCGTCATCTGATCGAGCCAGGAACCACCTGCAACTGCCATGCCACTTTTCTTTGAAAGGTTCTGGGATTAGGAAGGGTAGGGACACCAGGCGGCCTACAACATCATATCAAGTTGGAGTCAAATAAAAAAGGGCTCTTGATGTAGTCAATCTTAAGAACATCATGTTATGAGCATGAATATTTTTTCAATAAATGTTGACAGTAATATAAGCAAGCCATCATGATATCATAGGAAAGTAACATACTGCTGTAATAGCCGATTGTACCGATGACTGGAGTAGGCCAGCAATACGTCCAGCCATAGAAGGAGTCAACAACGTAAATGAAGCCCTTGTGTTCAATGGCATCAGAGAACCATGGAGGATGTATGATCCTACGATGTATGTGCAGATTTATCCACTTACCACAGTGACCTATTAGATAGGCGAGACCGCGGTTGAAGAATGCAATTAGCCTGAAGTCTTTATAATTCGCAGATCTTGTGGGCACCTGGCAGATTATAACCTTGAGAAAATCAAACTTGGTATCATGTTGGCTACTGTAAGATTCTGAGTATTCTGGGCCATGGTGCCAAAGCAGTGAAGTGTTAATCAAAGGAAGGGGGATCAATCGCCGGGTGTAGACATCCATGAGCATCCAGCTGCCGCGACCGTCGACGAGCACCATCCAAGACGTGTTCATGCCGACCCAGTACATACCATTAATGTAGTTGAGGGTGACGGGGATCGGATCGCAATCAAGGGGGGTTGATGCTCGCCACCCTACGATTGTTATGCTGCGTGACACGTCGTTTCTGAAGATCAGGCGGCATCAACAAGCAAGGAGCTGGCTTAAAAATCTCCGGCCTGAGGGCTTTGAGCAAACGGTACAGCCCCGATGAGCACGCGGCGAGCGACATGGTACTGAGATTGTCCACACGCGAAACAATGAGCTTGATTACCTCTGTGGGGAGCAAATTCCAGCCACTCTTTCGGCGGACACTGCTCGGTTCTGCCATTGTTAGTGCTTGGGTTTCGGACGAGGGGGGAGGTGCCTTAGCGGGCATGGAAGATTGGACGAGATTATTTGCGGACAAAGATGGAGAAGCGAATATGTGTTGCGGGAAGTGGACAGGTGATGATGACTTCAGCACGCCGCTTGACTTACGAGACACATACCAGCAGCGTCGGGTCATATCGATGCCAGACAACTTTCTTGAGTGATCATAGTACTGGTACTCCCTACAGTACCTACTACTAGGCCATAACTTGCTTGAGTAGAGTAGTAGAGTAGGACTCTGCTCTACTACTAGCACCGGAGGAGTAGTATATTCTAATCTAAAATAGTTACAAACTTCAATGCCCGAGCGTGGAACGACTATGAACCGTCCTCAAAGACCGTGTCTACGTGGTGTTTGGAATTATATGCAAAATAATAGCAAGATGCCCATGCATTGCACATCACACCATCATCACCAACTCGGTTTTTTCTCTACTCCTACTCCTATAAAAGACTCAGTTGCCGATGATGGAGGCGAGGAGGCGTGTTCAGCCGGGCATGCAGCGGACGGCATAGTACTATTTGATTTGTTATAAAAAACAAAGAAGACTAGTAGAGATAGAGAAAAGAGTAGAGACAGAGACTTAGGGAGGAGCACGAGGTTGTGGGAGATAAGGATGAACGAGGCAAGGCCTTATCTGTAAATGTGGAGAGAGGTGCGGGTATCTTTTGTAAAATTGTCATAGTTTGCTTTCTATCCGTCAGATATAGATAGGACGATCTATATTACAAGATGGCAGGCATACCATCATCACCAACTCGGTTTTCTATAAGAGTAGATATAGATAGATAGAGACTAGGGAGTACTAGTAAGGACACCATCTACTGCTTCGTGTGCTACTCCTGCGCTCCATTCGGCGGCCGCAACGTCCCCTACAGCCACTCCCTCCTGCGCTCCATTTAGCGGGCGCTATTGAAATTTGGGGAGCGCACTCTCGCGACTGCTGGCAGCCACGACTTCACTGACGATGACTTCTTCCCCGACCTCGGCAACCTCTTCCTCAACGACATTGGCGACAACCTCAACGCCAACGGTGCTGCTCCTGTTGCACCGTATGTGTTTCTGTCCTTCCTGTTAAATCATGGTAGAATTCATGTTTCTACTTTGTATCCTACTACTATGCTAGTCCACATGATTAGTTTCATCTCTGTTATAGCCGTCATGATTTATCTTGTGCTTATTCGGAATAAATCTCGTAGTAAGTTGCTCATATATTCAACTGGCGCAACGTCCCCTACATCCACTCCCATTTCATGGAAGGCCTGGTTGATGCCTCCAAGGAGCCCTTCGTCTACTGCTATGAGTGCCCGATGCCGTTTTGGGGCTCGCCGGCGGACATGGTGCATCACCTCACGGATGCGTGCAGCGGTCACTACTGGTCCTTGGCGGAGAACATCAAGTACGAGACGTGCTACCGGTTCACCATGTGGGAGTCGCTAGAGGATCACCGCCGCCTGCTAGTCTCGGAGGAGGATGGCAGCGTCTTCCTCTTGATCGTGGGCACCGGCGAGGCCCGCGCAAGCTGCCGCCCCGTCTCTGTAGTGTGCGTCAGGGGCGACGCCGCTGACACTAACACGAGGCCGATGTACGGGTGCGTGGTCAGTGTTACTACCCCTCCGGGTCACGTGAGCGTTGACACCGGCCTCATCGAACGGACTTGGACTCTGCGGAGCTGGGACTTTCCCGCTGATGTGGACTTGGAAAACCCATGGTATCCTTTACCCACCAACACGGTGCACGGGGACTCCAAGGAGGTTCACCTGGACATACGCATTATCAAATTAAATGTTGATCATTAGTCTTCGCTCAATGTAATCCATTGCTTAAGCATGTGGAGACTTCCATGCATGATCTTCCTCTATTGGAGTATCGCGCATGAATAAAAGTGTATCTGTTTATGGTTTAGTCTAGAATCTTCCATGTATGAACTTCTACTACTGTACTGGTGAAAGACTTACTATGAACCATTTCTTACATCTCCTCTGCCCCTTCCAAGTCATCCTGATTTAATCCCTCCGTCTAGGTGTATAAGGGCATGGTTAATACTTAATAGTATAGCCAACGGTTGACTACAAGAAAGTGCCATGTCATCTGTAGCCAACATGTATAACAATCGGTACTCAAAAATTAATTCTTAAAGCCAACGGTGCTGCTCCCGTTGCACTGTATGTGTTTCTGTCCTTCATGTTCGAAATTGTGGTAGAATTCATGTTTCTACTTTGTATCCTACTAGATTATATCTGTTCATCTACGATGCCAGTCCACATGATTAGTTTCATCTCTGTTATAGCCGTCATGATTTATTTTGTGCTTATTCAGATTAAATCTCGTAGTAACTTGCTCATATATTCAGTTGGTGCAACGTCCCCTACAGCCAATCCCGTTTCATGGACAGCTTGGTCGATGCCTCCAAGGAGCCCTTCGTCTACTGCTATGAGTGCCTGATGCCGTTTTGGGGCTCGCCGGCAGACATGGTGCATCACCTCACGGATGCATGCAGCGGTCAGTACTGGCCCTTTACGTACGAGATGTGCTACCCATTCACCATGTTGGAGTCACTGGAGGATCACTGCCGCCTGCTAGTCTCGGAGGAGGACGTCAACGTCTTCCTCTTGATCATGGGCACCGGCAAGGCCAGTGCAGGCCGCCGCCCCGTCTCTGTAGTGTGCGTCAGGGGCGACGCCGCTAACGCTGACACTGACATGAGGCTGATGTATGGGTGCGTGCTCATTGTTACTACCCCTCAAAGGTATGTGGGCAGCAACACGGGCTCCATCATGCTGACTAGGACTGTGCAGAGCTGGGACCTTCTCGCCGATGTGGACATGGAAGACACATGGTATGATTTACCCCGCAACGCGGTGCACAGGGACTCCAAGGAGGTTCACCTGGACATATGCATTACCAAGTTAAATGTTGATCATTAGTCTTCGCTCAATGAAATTCGCTGTCTAAGCATGTGGAGACTTCCATGCACGATCTTGCTCTATTGGAGTATCGCGCATGAATAAAAGTGTATCCATTTATGGTTTAGTCTAGAATCTTCCATGTATGAATTTTTACTACAGTACTGGTGAAAGACTTACGATGAAGCATTTCTTACATCTCCTCTGCCCCCTTCCAAGTCATCCTGATTTAATCCCTCCGTCTAGGTGTATAAGGGCATGGTTAATACTTAATAGTATAGCCAACTGTTGACTATAAGAAAGAGCCATGTCATTTGTAGCCAACATGTATAACAATCGATACTCAAAAACTAATTCTTTAAGATCATTTCTTGCAAAACACAATAAGTGTTATTTCTTCACAAGTTTTGGATGCAGGTTGAATAGTTGAACGCTTTTGTTTGCAAAAGATACCTTTTTATCTATTTCACTCGGATGTTTGTGAGCTCTAGAGATGAAATAATATCCGAAGAAACCTATCGATACCCGTTACACATGAGATGACCCCCACATCCTTTGTCAAAATAAACAACTCCCCGATCAATGCATTTCACTCTTTGGTGCAACGCACGGGCACCTTACTACTATAGATTAGTACGACCAAAAATTGAACTAACATTATATATAGTACGATAAATGCTGATGCATGTCACCTAAAATTATATCATTCAAAACTATGTTCAAATACGAATCCAACGATATAGTTTTTGTTGACATGCACTAACATTTTGTCAGTTAAATCTTCAGTCAAATTCAATGGGGGACTAATAAACCATGACCGGTGTAATACAAGTGTAGAGGGTGGCGCTGCACGGGAGTCTCACCCCTCTTGTGGCGCGGCAGTAAAGCCGTCATATCACAAAACCCAACCATTGCCAGTAATAAGTGGCCTGGTAAAATAAACGGACAAGCAACCATCACATCCCTCCATCTTTTTTGCATTTCATCTCTCTGCATTTACTTTCTCCGGTTCATCTCGCACACTCGATCACTGGCTACTACTCCTAGTATCCCTAGCTACTACTCCTAGGCCAGTTCTTTTTGCGGCTTAAAAAATAAGCCGTCTCTTCCCCAGCTTTTCCCATAAGACTAGTCACAGTGGAGAGTAACATTAAGGCGCCTCACTCATTTATTTGGGCTTCTAAACTACTAGTACTAGTAGTACTCCCTTCATTTTTATATACAAGGCCACAAACTCAAATTACAGGTACCAAGATAAAAATCATTGTGTGCTTTACAAGTCAACCTATTTTCTCGTTTACCGGGTTAATTAATAGGGTGCATGCACATTAGAAGAAATTGATTGGCCGTGAGAGAGGAAGTAGATGAGTTGTAATTATCATCCACTACATGCATGCTAGTAATTAAGCCATGGGTTACTAGTACAAGGAAACATCATTAATATTTGTCTCGATTACTGTTGGTGGCCTTGTATAGATGCAAAATGTATTTTTTATAGTGGCCTTGTATTTAAAAATGGAGGGAGTACCTCCGTCCTGGTTTATTCGTCACCATTGTAATTTTTGGTAAATTTTGACCAAAGATTTAACTGATGAAATGTTAGTGCATGTGACATCACAAACATTTCATTAGTTAAATTTATGATCAAAATTTGACACAGATTACAATGGGGACCAATAAACCAGGACGGAGCTAGTAGTAAAGGGATTACTACTAATCTAGAAGCCTAAACCAACTGGCCCCTCGTACTCCTACTAGTAGTACTAGTACTCAAGTTGGAATTCCAATTGCACAACACAACTTGTTAGGCAAAAAAGTCAATAAAGGGTGTAGGAAGCGGTTTGGGAATTTGCATGCCTTTCCGACCAGTGAGATACTCCGTACAAAGTACGACAGAGAAATAACCACAGAGAAGGAAGCTAAAAGTAAACAATCAAACGAGCATTTTTCCATTTGTTTTGCATTGAATCGTTTGACAAGCTTGACTAGTGTTGTTTTTCTACTTTTACAAAAACCACGTCGTAATGTTAAAACGTGCATTTGCCCGTACATAAGTATTAGTAGTACTCCCTCCGTCTAGGTGTATAAATTCTTCCCTCCTACTTGGTCACGGTGCACAACCAAAGATGACTTATTCACATGGACGGAGGGAGTAGCACAGTCTGCAAGCATATATAGAGAGACGTGCAGTGCGATAGTATATAGTACTAAAGTTTGTGTTGTATGCACCTACTTACAAAATGCGTACGGATACACAAGGTTTCCAAACTTTCCCTCTTACATACTTAATTAAGGACGCTAATAATTCCCGAACGCTCGGGATTTATCATTTGCGTCCCAAAACTAATGAGATCACCTTACGAAACTAAATTATACTCCCTACTAAAATCCACGGCGCTCGCAGGACTGCTTGCGGCATGCCACGAGTGCCCTGGTGCGTGGCCGTTTCCCAGCGCGCCGACACAATGCCTCTTCCTCAGCCTCGCAACTCGCGAGGTGCTGATTGGCGGCTTGCCGGCAGGCGAGCACGATCTCACCGGTGTGGTGATCCGGCGCCAGCAGGTACTCCTCCTTGCTAGAAGCGTGCACCCAGTCCACGTACCACCAAGCGTAGATGAGGCGCTTGGGCCCGACTGCATTCAGGGCTTTGGCACAGGCATCCTCCGCCACCCTCACGGCCCATGCACGAGCCTTCTGCCAAAGAGCCAATTGCCTGACTCTCTCGGACGTGACAGAGACCTGCCAGGCAGCTTGCCCCGCGGCGCGCTTCTCTTCCTCGGCCTTCTTCTCCGCCTCTATTTTGGCGTGCTTTGCCGGCAGCAAAGCCTCCCACATGGCGACATCCATTTCTTTCCAAAGCTCCTCAAGGCTGGGGGGGCTCGGCGGGCAGCACGGCATTCTCCTCGAAGCGGGGAGCCGACGCGCGTGCTGGCGAGATTGGGAACGCTGACGCATCCACCTCGACACGTCACGACGAGGAGTGGGACGCCGATGCGTCCTCCTCGACTAGTGGCGGCGAGGAACGGAACGGCGACGCGTGACCGTCCGGGCGGTGCAGCAAGGGGCGCTTAGGGCTTGGGAGGGGTGATGCCATGGTGGTCGACGTGAGAGGGAGGGGGAGGAGATAGGCGATGAACGTGAGCATTCTTCCGAATGCCGTGGGAGGCATAGTATTTATAGCGAGCAATGGCACACCTACGTAAGATATGGACTGAGCTACACTGACTTAACTGCAGGTCCAGTTGCGTCACTGACATGTGGGCCAGACCCTTGTTGGGCCCATATGTCAATGACCCAATGCACCTGCAGTTAAGTAACTGAAGCAGCGTCCCGGAAGATATGTTGCATGATTAACATAACAGCTACGTGGGCATATTTGTTGGAGTAAATTACGGGGGAGGGAAGGGGTGTAAATATTGCTGGTCACAACGGATTGGACGAGCGTGGGGGGAGGAGAGTCATGCATGCAGATTTTTTCACACGGGGTGGAGTGGTGGGACCGCCGGAGGGAGAAGGAGAGTTTGGCAGGCATATTGTTTCCACACATCAAGAGGAAAAGATTTGGAGACGAACAGGCTTCCTGCAGGTATGGGGAACGGTGCATAATAAGTCATCTTGCATGTCAGGCTAGGTATAGTCTCAAGTCATTAAAAACATACACGCCCCACACAAGTTCATATTTCAAGGTGCACTAAATTATTGCATGCGATGATTAAGGCTGGCCATAATGGTGGTATCTTAGCTAGTATCATGCACACGGGAATAACAAACATGTTGATGTGGCAAAGAATTAAAGAAGAGAGGGGGGTTAGAGTAACTAGTGTTCATGCATGCATTGGTAAACACATTTTTTTGTGAAGAACGACAACATTAGTTGAGTACTTTTGCAGACTTCAAAAACTATTCCACCGCCTCTACTATCTTGCTAAGAGCAGGTGAAATTTTTGAACCGAGCCCTTTAAACTAGAAGGGAGGTAGTAGTACTCTAATAGCTAAACTTGCTGTGATGACAAGATAGGACATGGCACGCACCTGGACGGAGGAACTAGTCTGCATTGTGCATTTAAGTTTTTTCTAAAGTCAATGTACCTCTACTTTGACCAAACTCATAGAAAAATGTATCAACATTCACAATGTCAAATCAATATTTTTACACTCATTATAAAACGTAGTTCTTATACTCATTATAATCAGTATTGTAGATATTGATATTTTTAGTATAAATTTGGTCAAACACTTTGCAAACGGTTGACAGGAGTAAAAAGGACCAGAAGGAGTACCATGCATGCGGAGTAGGCAAAAAAATTGCTCATTTATAGCCGGTCGAAGTCTCAAAGGGCACGACCACGCGAGGGAGGCGAAGGTCATGGGAGGCGTGACGGTTGACAAAATTAAGTGAAGTTACATCCACGCACCGACATGGCGTGCGAACAGGCAGAAGCTATACCGCCAGGCCTATGATATGGGCCTAGTAGACATGACATCTAGTGGGTCCCGCATAGTTCTCGAGAACTCTTTGGGGGCTTGCATCCATTTATCCATCGGGCAAGCCAGCAACCCCACGCCGTTCGCACGCCCTACTCGTCCCCGACTTCTACCTTACAACAGTTCGCTCCCAGTCGTCCCGTCCTTTCACATTAGTTCACTCCCAGTTTTTTTTGCAGGGTACAACAGTTCAACTTCTCCTAACCCTCCTCCAAAATCCATGGCCTCCCAAATCTCCATGATCGCCGCTGAGTACCAGGTTAGAGCCATCACCGGCAATGAGTTCATCATCATCTACACACGTGGATCCGCGACGGTGAAATCATGGCTTGCTCACTTCCTACGCATGTTCAACAGTTCAATGGATGAGTGTGTCGCTGGGCTAGATGTTGAGTACACCACAGTCCTTGAAAGAGAGAAGATTCTAAAGGAGACAGAGAGGAAGAAGCCCGCCGTGATCCAGGATTGCATACATAATGTTTGCTTGATCTACCACATATGCCATGCCGACGTTGAGTGCCAGGATTATAAGAACTTCCTCAAGGACAAAAGCGTGAAATTCGTTACTGTAGACTTTAAGAATGACAGGGATGTCCTGCGTTGGATAGGTTTCATTGTAGGCCAGCCCTTTGATCTCCAGAAGTCAAGCCTGGTGCCCTCCTCTCAACCTTCAATGCTGACCCTGGCAGCAGCCATGATTGATCCTTCGTACGCTAAACTGAAGAAACCTCATCACGAGTTTCATCATGCATAGGAGTCGAAGACATTAGATGAAGATCACATCTTGTACGCAGCAATGGATGCCTGCCTTTGTTTAAATATCTACAAGGGTTGGATGAAGAAACAGAGCCCAGTGTTCGGTTCAAGCAAAGAAGCGTCGGTGAAGAGGAAGAGGAAGAGGGAAAAGGACGAAGTCTAGGACGTGGACTCGGACTCCGAGTAGGTGGTAGTGCCATCTCTCATGTTGGTTCTACTACAATGTCAAGTGGACTAGTTGCTTAGTTTATTTTCAAGGGTGTGTTGTGCTGAGGCCCCAGCAGAACTATGTTTATGTTCTTTCTCGTTATTTGAACTCTTTAGTATGTACAGTAGTACTAGTACTATGTCTTACTATTGTTCTTCTTGCAGTTGGTACTACTGCTCATATCTTCGTGTTCCTACTGTACTTAATAGGTTCGTACTAGTAGTATAATTTGTGTCAGTCGATTTGTGAAAGAAGTTCGACGGAGCGAAGGAAGAAGATGGCAGAAGAGGTGGAAGAATCCCTTCTAGACATCCGTGTTGCATCAAACGGCTCACAAGAGTCGACTGACCCAAATTGCTCCTTTAGATTGCAGGATCCACGTGGCATTCAAGGTCTCGAAGGTAGATTCCGCGTACGCACCCGGTTTGCGGGCTCGACGCACGCGCGACTGGCTTCTGCCGCGACAGCCACCATGCGTGCCTCCTCCGTGCGGGTGGAGATGACAATGACGCGCTAGTTACTCCTCGCCGGTGTGCTGGAGCACACGCTCGTCCTCCTCTTAGTACGCTACGTGCATAAACGCGGCTCCACCGGCTGCTCGCGTGCTTGGCAGCGCAGCGGCATCGCGAGGAGGGACTGCAGACGACGTGAGCGGGCGAGTGTCGGTGTCAAAACTGGCGGATCTCGGGTAGGGGGTCTCGATCTGTGCGTCTAAGGCTAATGGTAACAGGAGGTAAGGGACACGATGTTTTACCCAGGTTCGGGCCCTCTCGATGGAGGTAAAACACTACTTCTTGCTTGATTGATCTTGATGATATGAGTATTACAAGAGTTGATCTACCACGAGATCATAGAGGCTAAACCCTAGAAGCTAGCCTATGATGATTATGATTGTCCCCTACGGACTAAACCCTCTGGTTTATATAGACATCGGAGGAGGCTAGGGTTTACACAGAGTCGGTTACAAAGAAGGAGATCTAACATCCGGATCGCCAAGCTTGTCTTCCACGCAAAGGAGAATCCCATCCGGACACTGGACAAAATCTTGAGTCTTGTATCTTCACGGTCCAATAGTCCGACCAAAGTATATAGCCCGGCTGTCCGGATACCCCCTAATCCAGGACTCCCTCAGTAGCCCTTGAACCAGGCTTCAATGACGATGAGTCTGGCGCGTAGATTATCTTCGGCATTGCAAGGCGGGTTCCATCTACGAATACTCCAAAATAAACCTTGAACACTTAAATCGTGTCCGGCTCTGTAAGACGATTTTCTCATGCCATCGTAGAGAGAATGATTCTACCACAAATATAATCTGCCGACAACTTTAGATGACGTGCCATCACACCATGGTCGAGTCACTATTCGAACCGTTTTCCCACAACCGGCCGCCGCACATATTGCGAGGCGGCTTCCTCGGCACGTCTTGTCGAAGCAGAGATCATGTCCCTTTATCACGGGATTCTCATCAATACGGGTACGGGTAACCCCACCACGCCCTCAATCGTGGCACTTGGGAAATAAGCGATTTTCAACGGGCAAGTGGGGAGGCGCACCGTTTTCGTCGCCTCTATAAAGGGATAAGGATCCCCCATTTTTACCCACGCCTTCTTCCTCCTTTGCTTATCCATTCTCACACCCTCGAGCTCCAGCGCCCTAGCTCACGCCTTCTCCGCACAGCCAAACATGTCCGGAACTGGAGGCAAGTGGGTGGCCTCCACCGTCAAAGAGGAGAACATTGCGAAGCTCCGGGCAGCCGGATACTTGGCCGTAGACATTGTGCACCGGCTCCCGGACGCAGGGCAGATCATTCCGACTCTGGGACCCCACGAGAGGGTCATGTTCCTCACCCATTTTGTCCGTGGACTGGGACTTCCACTTCATACCTTTGTCCAGGGGCTCATGTTCTACTATGGTTTGGACTTCCATGATCTTGCCCCAAATTTTGTCCTCAGTATCTCGGTGTTTATTGTCGTGTGCGAGGCCTTCCTCCACATCAAGCCCCACTTCGGCCTGTGGCTACGAACTTTCTGCGTGGAGCCGAAGATCGTGAGCAGCCAACAAGTGGAGTGTGGGGGCGCCATGGTGGGCAGGATGCCCAATGTTACCTGGCTTGACGGCTCCTTCGCGGAGACCGTAAAAGGGTGGCAATCGGGATGGTTCTACATCACCGAGCCGCGCAACGCCAACTGGGCGGCGGCCCCCGAATTCTGATCCAGAATTCCCATGCGGCTCACTTCCTGGGAAAAGAAGGGCCTGGCCTGGGGCGAACCTGCGGAGCTAACTAGACTTTAGAACTGCATCAAACATATGATGGACAAGAAGATCAAACTTGTCAACATGGTCCAGGTCATGCTCTTCCGCCGAATCCTTCCGTGCCAAAGACGCGCATTCAATCTATGGGAGTTCAATCCGGCCGAACACCAGACACTTCAAGAGTTTTACGGCACGACGCACAAGGACGCATGGAAGGTGTTGTTCAAGGCCTCCAAAATACCCCCTCCCACATTCGAGGACCGTGGACTCCATGTCACGTGGCTCCCCCATCCAGTGAGTTTTCTGACCATCACCAGATGTACCCTTCCCAGCATACTCATGGGAGGATTTTAAGTCGCCGTGTGTATTTAATTAGGATTACATGGTGACGGCGGACCGGATCGACTGTCCGGCAAGATCCAGCAACCGCTCTCTTGACGGAAATGCTAGTCCCGACGCCTTACAAGGTGCTGGAAAAGAGGGCCGAAAAGAAGGCCACGGGGACCAGGAAGGGTCTCCGGCATAAGGTCACACCGGATGCCTCGTTTGAAGACAATGAAGCATGCTCCTCCCACGAAGGGGAGGAGGAGAAGAAAAGGTCCGCCCCATCCAGGGAGGCCGAAGGGTCTAAGAGGGCGTTCTTGGGGACCAGGAAGGGTCCCCGATGCAAGGCCGTCATAGACTCGTCATCCAAGGACGACGAGGCAGATTCCTCCCGCGGAGGCAGGAGAAACACGAAGACATTCCACCTCCCCACATTGGGGAGGAGAAGAAAAGGAAAGCCGCCCCGCAGGGGGAGGCTAGGATGCCAAAGAAGGGAAAGGCGTCCATTCCGGATCATTCCACCACGGCCGCTTACAGTGAGGAGGAGTGGCTGCCCAGGGGCAAGCCCCTAGTGAGATCGTAAGTATCCGCACTCTATAGTACTTTAGTGCGACTTAGCTTCATAGTTTGTTATGACACCGAACACGTATATGCAGTCCGGCCAGGGCCCATCCCGAGGTATCCTCTTCGGATGGGTCTTTGAGCGATTTGGCGATGAATTCGCGCCCAACGGCCACCTGCCCTCGGCCTGCCGATGACATGGAGTTGTGGTCCCAAATGGTACCAGAGCAGGGGGAGGCAGCTCTGGAGACGCCCCAAGGTGAAGTTCCAGATGCCGGGCACAAGGGGGGTAAGATCCCCGCAGATTATGCTGACGAGAGCCGCAGCAAGTCAGGCTCCCATCCGAACACTGTACAGGAACCTCCAAAGGTTCCAGATTCGGGCAGGCAGCCCCTCGCTAAGGACGGCAAGCCGGCTATACCGATGACTTCCGTTGCGCCAGAGGCGTCAGATAGTCTGTTGGAAGTGCTTCGCGGCGCTTCCATGGATGAAGAGCACCGTACTCTTATGAGTGCAGTGATTCAGAAGGTTCGGTCCGCCAAAAGCGGATTGACCGAAGCCTGCACCAGCCTCCTGACAGGCTTTGAGGTAAGCCATCACAAGTGTGAGAAATTATCACCCAATAGACAGTAGCCCCTGATACTCTGTTTGGTGTTCGGAAAGATAAGCCAAACGGAGGGTCAACTCTAAACCGCGGGAGTCTAACAGCATGTATCTATGTGAATAAGCAGGCAGTGCTGCTTGCCGCTGCTGCCCGCACAACAGTGGTCACCGGACTCAAACGGGACCTGGAGCAGGCCGAAGAGGAGCTCAGCCTCACGAAGAGGCACCTCGAAGAGAGCAAAGGTGAGTGATACCCTGTTCACATGTCATATAGAGGAGAAAAAATTGGTGACGCTAAAAAAGCGTCATGATATTGTGATAGGGGCCACGACCAAAGTGGCGGCCCTGAAGAAAGCGCTATCTGAGGCTGAAGACAAGGCGGCCGCGGAGCGCATTGAGCGTGAAAAGCAAGATGCTAGGGTGGGCGAGGTACAACAAGAGCTCCAGGAGCTCGGCAAGAAGTTCGAGTCCCTGGAGCGTGACTTCAAGACGAAAGAGTCTGAGCTTGCGAAGGCCCTTGTGAGCATGAAAGACGCCAAGGCCGAAGCCCAAAAGGCCCAACAAGAAATCTAGGCGGCCAAGAAGATAGCGGCGGGTAAGGCATTCATTATGCAAAGCAAGCATGTGGAGGAGACATTTCTTTTACTTACCCGAATTCGGAGCTCTCCAGGGGCATTCGTAGATCTGCCACATAGCATATCCGATGCCACAGAGTTCTATCATGCAGAAGAGGGGAGCTTAATGGAGAAGCTGTTCTGGTCCCTGTATGCTGGAGCCGAACACCCAATGCCTCTGAGTGACCAATTGAAGCAATTGGTTGAACTCCACAGGTCAGCCGAAGTGGCCATGAAGGATTTCATAGCCCGGATGTGGCCTGGTGAGCCCCTGCCTGCCAGTTACTTCGGCCTTATAAAGCGGATGGTAAATGCATGTCCGCGGCTTGAGGTTATCAAGCGATCCGTTTGCATATGGTGCCCGCCGTGCCTTCGCCCGTGCGAAGATGCATTGGGCCAAGCTGGACATAGAGAAGCTGGTGAAGGCCGGACCGCTGGAGGGCAAAGCTCATCGCTACCCTGAGAAATATTATGATGGCGTTATGAAAGGCGCTCGCCTCATGGCCGATGAATGTACCAAGGACACAATCTTTGAGTGAATATACTCATGTCGTCTTTGTAATATTAAAATGAATTTGTTTGCGCTATATGGCGCTTTGATTTAAAATATTACCTTCTGTGCGGTTGTTTATAAAATTCTAAAAGTAGGCCAGTCGTCGGCTTTTGCCCCCATGTAACTAGTACTGGGGTGTTTGTGGAAAACCCAGACACTCTTTATCCAAGTTTTGGTCCTTGAAGGAGGTGTTTGGCGCAACGAACAAGGCAATTGGACTATGCGGCTTTATAACTCTCACTTAGCCATAGAAGTCTACAATTTTAAATTTTGGCGAAGCCCCTTGAATTCGGAAAGCCAAATTGGGGCACTATACACACCTAAATCGGACAAGGACGATCCCTCGCCTGAAGCGGAAAAAATCTTTAAGGATTTAAAACCTCTCGAACAGCGACCAGCTCTCTCCGCATCATGACAGTCAGTTTTTGGCTTTCTCTACTGAGGTGCTCATCCGGAAGAACCGGAACACAATCGCAGTAGTTCTCCCTGCGCTACCTTAGCCGATATAATGGAACGTAAGGTACCAAAACAAGGGAGCCAGGAAAACCCAACTATTGGCCCAAGACATGATTCGGAGCTGATGCATATAATGCTATAAGTTCGGGGTGCCGCACTGTTGAAAGTGTTCGGACTTATCTTGTCGTATTATGGGGCACCGTAAGAAGCCCCTGGCAAACTGAATGTACCAAAGTGTACGAATTCGGTATAAAATAAACATTTTTAGGGAAAATGTGAAGATAGGTATAATAAGCTGATGCTATATATTATTTCCCATTGATAAATAATACGTCCAAGCATATGTGTACAATTAATGCATGAAGCAGAAGCAAATAGGACTATTTGACATGTCCTATCCAAGGGCGAGCCGCGTGAGGGTATATAAAACAGGTATAATGATTATTGACATATACCACCTGGGTATTCCCTGTGTGCGCAAAGCCTTTTCCTCCTTGGTTTTCTCTCCTATGATAAGCTCGATGATCTGGTCTGCTGAGGGGGCTGCCCGAAAGTAGGGTCCTGAAAGAGAAAGAAAGTTTATTTAAAGTATATGGCGGTCGAACCACACTGTGGACCGCGTCACCATTGTGCCTCCGCCTATGCCCATGGTATTTTGAGTGCGTAATTGTGTACGCGCGCACAAATGATGCTTGAATGGAGCTAGGGCGGAGGCCAGACTGCTAGTCGCGCTCTTGGCGTGCCTGGCGATCCTGTTGCAGGGTACTCCCGACTCGCTTGACGATGTTCGGGGTTGTGGTCGCCGGATTGGTTGTTTGCCGGAGAAGGCTGCTTTGTACTTCTGTCGCGAGGGATGCAGTGTGTTCTTCTGTACGGAGAGAGCAGTTTGTGTTTCCATTGACTGTTATGACCCCGCGAGGTCCCGGCATCTTGAGCTTGAGGTATGCGTAGTGTGGTACCGCATTAAATCGAGCGAATGTGGTTCATCCAAGCAGTGCATGATAGCCACTAAGGAAAGGGACAATATCGAAGATTAACTCCTCGCTTCGGAAGTTATTCGGGGATCCGAAGACCACTTCCAGTATTATGGAGCCCGTACAACATGCCTCTACTCCTGGAATTACACCTTTGAAGGTGGTTTTGGTGGGCTTGATCCTTGAAAGATCGATGCCCATTTTACGCATTGTGTCCTGATAAAGCAGTTTGAGGCTACTGCCACCGTCCATAAGGACTCGCGTGAGGTGGAATCCATCAATGGTTGGGTCTAGGACCAATGCGGCTGAACAGCCGTGACGGATGCTGGTAGGGCGATTCCTACGATCGAAAGTGATCGGACAGGCTGACCATGGGTTGAACTTTGGGGCGACTGGCTCCATCACATAGACGTCCCTTAGTGCTCGCTTTCATTCCCGTTTGGGAATGTGGGTGGCATAGATCATATTGACCGTTTTCACCTGGGGGGGATTTCTTCTGTCCCCCCATGTTCGGACGCCGGGGATCCTCGTCATCATCGCTGTGCAGCCCCTTGTCCTTATTCTCGGCATTTATTTTGCCGGCCTGTTTGAACACCCAGCAATCTCTGTTAGTGTGGTTTGTTGGCTTATCAGGGGTCCCGTGAATTTCGCACGGGCGATCAAGTATGCGGTCCAGACTGGACGATCCCTGATTGTTTCTTTTGAACGGCTTTTTCTGCTTACCGGATTTTGAGCCACTAAATCCGGCATTGACTACCGTGTCTTCGGTGTTTTTGCCATTGTTCCAACGCTTGTGTCTGTTGCGCCATGGCTTGCCGTTACTATCGCGGACATCTGAAGTGCCGGCGGATCTAGGCGTGGTGCTACTGCGAGCCAACCAGCTGTCCTCGCCCGCGCAGAAGCGGGTCATGAGTGTTGTGAGGGCTGCCATCGACTTCGGCTTTTCTTGGCCGAGGTGTCTGGCGAGCCACTCATCGTGGATATTATGCTTAAAGGCTGCCAAGGCTTCGGCGTCCGGACAGTCGACAATTTGGTTCTTTTTAGTAAGGAACCGAGTCCAGAATTTCCTGGCTGACTCTCCGGGTTGTTGGGTAATGTGACTCAAGTCGTCAGCATCCGGTGGTCGCACATAGGTGCCTTGGAAGTTGTCGAGGAACGTGTCCTCCAGGTTTTCCCAACTGCCGATGGAATTCGCCGGCAGGCTATTCAGCCAGTGTCGGGCTGGTCCTTTGAGTTTAAGGGGAAGATACTTGATGGTGTGTAGATTGTCACCGCGAGCCATGTGAATGTGGAGAAGGAAATCTTCGATCCATACTGCGGGGTCTGTTGTGCCATCGTATGATTCTATGTTTACAGGTTTAAACCCTTCTAGGAATTCGTGATCCATAACTTCATCTATGAAGCAGAGGGGGTGTGCGGCGCCTCTATGTCGGGCTAGGTTGCTATGCAGTTCGAATAAGTCTGGTCGGCTATGTTCGGCCCGGTCGGACTTGCTCATAGTGTGTCCGGCATGACGATCATCGTCACATATTGGGGCGTGCCCCCGTGATCCGTAGATCGATATTGGTTGTCCTGCCTTGTTTTCGAGTATGTCTCGCAGGTCATGCCTATTGCCCTGGGCCGTAGTGTATTGGCGTGGGGATGCGGGCTGGTATTCGGGCTGATACGCCTTTTTATCCCGGCCATGAGGTGGCCGTTCAGCCTCGTCCTGTGCTGGTAGTATAGGCTCCTCCTCAAGCTGAGGTAGCAACTTGTGCTTTGGGTAACCTTTGGTGTGGCGCTCGAGTCCATATTCCTCGGCTGCCAGGACTTCGGTCCATCTGTCTGTGAGCAGATCTTGATCAGCTTAGAGCTGTTGCTGCTTCTTTTTCAGGCTCCTCGCGATGGCCATAAGTCGGCGCTTGAACCACTCCTGCTCTGCGGGATCCTTAGGCACGCCGAATTCGTCGTCGCCGAGGCTCACCTCGTCTTCGGAGGGGGGCATATAGTTGTCCTCCTCCGGGTCTCCGTCCGTTGCCTGTTCGTCTGGGCTGACCTGCCCGTCTTCCTGTTTGGCCTGCTCGAAGGCAGGATGATCGGGGTTGTATTCATCTTCGGCACCATCTGGATTGTTTTCTTCTCCTGTGTCGGTATTGCTATGACGGGGCTTGGCACGGCGCCGATGATGCCCATGCTTTGCTTTCTTCCTTGAGGGGTTATCCTCCATTGCCTCATCGCCATTGGTTTCTTTTGGAGTGTCCACCATATATATATCATACGAGGACGTGGCTGTCCAGAGCCCCGTGGGCGGTGCTTCCTGTTCTTCTCCTGCATTGTCGTCCACACCGTTGATGTCTTCAGAGTCGAAGTCAAGCATGTCGGTCAAATCATCGACAGTGGCAATGAAGTGGGTGGTGGATGGGCAGCGGATCTTCTCGTCGCCTGCTTCCCACTCGAGCCGGACATAGTTCGGCCAAGCGTCTCTTGATAGAGAGAGAGACTTTAATGAGTTCAGCATGTCACCAAAGGGCGAGTGCTGGAAGATATCCGCAGCGGTGAACTCCATTACCGGAGCCCAGCTAGATTCGGCGGGCTCGGGAGCGCGTGGTCCGGCACCTACAACCGGACATGAGTCCGGGGGCCCGGTAACACAGGCTTCCTTGGTGGTGGGAGTCTATGTTCGGCTCTAGCACCGATGAGTGTGCGGCCTCCAGGGTGGGGCCCATCCACCCGTCCTCGGACAACGCGATCTGCCCCGGATTTAGGTCCAGAGCTCCTGCAGGAGTGATATCCCGAATATTGTTCGATAGCAGGTCTAAGCCGTGCTCGTCGTGACTATTCGACGCTCCTGATGCAGGCCCGAATCCATCGAAGATCAAGTCTCCGCGGGTACCGGCCGTGTAGTTCAAGTTTCCAAACCTGACCTGATGGCCAGGGGCGTAGCTGTCGATCTGCTCCAGATGGCCAAGCGAATTGGCTCGTAGTGCGAAGCCGCCGAACACGAAGATTTGTTCGGGGAGAAAAGTCTCACCCTCGACCGTGTTGTTATTGATGATTGAAGGAGCCATCGAGCCTTGCAGCGACGACAGTGAGGAACTCTCAATGAAAGCACCAATGTTGGTGTCAAAACCGGCGGATCTCGGGTAGGGGGTCCCGATCTGTGCATCAAAGGCTAATGGTAATAGGAGGTAAGGGACACGATGTTTTACCCAGGTTCGGGCCCTCTCGATGGAGGTAAAACCCTACTTCCTGCTTGATTGATCTTGATGATATGAGTATTACAAGAGTTGATCTACCACGAGATCGTAGAGGCTAAACCCTAGAAGCTAGCCTATGATGATTATGATTGTCCCCTATGGACTAAACCCTCCGGTTTATATAGACACCGGAGGGGGCTAGGGTTTACACAGAGTCGGTTACAAAGAAGGAGATCTAACATCCGGATCGCCAAGCTTGTCTTCCATGCAAAGGAGAATCCCATCCGGACACGGGACGAAGTCTTGAGTCTTGTATCTTCACGGTCCAACAGTCCGGCCAAAGTATATAGTCTGGCTGTCCGGATACCCCCTAATCCAGGACTCCCTCAGCGAGCCTTCGGATTCATGGCATAGGGATGGCGGCAACACGGCGGTGATGGGCGAGAAATTGTTGGCCGGAGCAGGCGGGCGCCGGCATGCGCAACGGCGGCGGCGGCATATTGATGAGTGCGCGTATGGGAGCTTACTTTTAGTTTTATATAAGGGTGGTCAAACTTAAAAGAAAACTGTACTAGTACATGTAAACATTAGACTTAGGAGCGCTTTTATTAGTTAGTACCACAACCACGATACGGAATCCTGTGCAAGCGTGTGAACCACGGCCACGCGGTCGATCGAATGGTGTGTCACCGTGTCGCGCTCGAAGGACATCCACCGAACCTTTTTGTGTGTGTGAAAACAATCCCTGAATATTACTCAACGTTTTTTCCTGGAAAAGTTCTTGATGCTGCAATATTTCCATATATTTGAATTTAGCTCCAGTTCGTGTTTATTTGGATTTGGACGTTTTAGGTGCACCCTGGTTTTTTTAATACTGGTTTTGTGTGTGTGACTGGGAGAGAACGTGTGTATGTGTCCATATGTGTGTTGTGGCAGAAGGGCAATGTGGAGACGGTGTGTGTGTGATACAGACATAGAGAGGTGTGAATGTGCAAATGATCATGCATGAGTGAGACATAGACAGATGTGATACGTTGTGTATACATGAGAGAACGGTCTTCTAGTTTACTTGTGTGTGTGTGTGTGTGTGACAGAGAGAGAGAGAGGAGAATACGTAACACAACAACCATCTCTCTCGATTCGTCCGTCCCTCGCATGATCACATGCAACACATGCATCAACGCGCACATTTTGACACCCTCACCCGGCCCCTGCCCACCTCAAGGCCCGCACAATCTCTTGGTGAATACCCATTTCTCTCCTTAGGTTTGTTTTCTCTCAATATATGACACACACACAGAGAGAGAGAGAGAGAGAGAGAGAGAGAGAGAGACAACACAACTCACACACACACCCTCCCCCGAGCACACAATTCATCCCCATCCAAGGTTATACGGCGACCACTCTCGCTTGTGCTTCTTTGCACCCCAACATCACCTCAATCTTCAAAGAGGGCATCGAGCAGATCGAAGACGGCGACCACACCGCGCTAGAGAATGCGGGGCCATTTGGAAGCAGGGTGATGTGACGACGGTTGACTGACTCCTCCCCCCACCCTCTCTCTCTCGCACAAAATTACCAATCCCTCTCTCCCCCGCACAAAATTATCAATCCCTCAACCCACGAGATCCTTCCCCTCTCGTCCATGTTTTTCCAGCTCTCTCATCAAACATGTTGTCTCTTCTCCTTCCACGTATACAGAATCCGGATGCACACGTATCTCACGTATATTACATGTCTCCATCTTTCTCACAGACCTAACTTCTTCCTCTCTCTTTCTCTCTCTACCTCTCTATCTCTGTCTCATTAGGTTTGTCTCCTACTCTCTCATCCACATACATACAATCTTTCCCGCCCTATCTGCTCCATCTTCAAAAGCTCTCTCTGCACGTTTCATTCACACATTGGGATATGTCAAAATGTTGCTTCTATAATGGCTGATGTAGAGTTATGGTTGGTTTTGTTGCATCCTACAAAGTAATAACTATGAAATGCATTTAGATTCTCATTTGACTGGTATTATGTGAGTTTGAGTATGTTGTGAAGTACTATAGACCTTGTATACATCTTGGGATTCGACAATGATTGTAACTATTGAATTGTATAGACCATTACATTCGAAGTTCATAGCCTAATATATTTATTTCACAATTTCAACAAATGATTAGTTCACTACAAACTAAGAAAACAAATGTGTACTCCCTCCGTTTTTATTTAAGTCCGTGTATTAGCATTGGTCAAAGTCAAGTTTTGTAAACTCTCAGAAAGCTTATAACAAAAAATATTAACATATACAATAACAAATAAATACCATTAGATTCATTATTGAATGTACTTTCACATCATACATATTTGTTATGGTAAATGTTTATATTTTTCTATAAACTTGGTCAAACTTTAGGAAGTTTGACTTCGGTCAAACCTAATATGCAGAGTTTACTACTACTACTCGTTGGTTGCTTAGCCGAATCACTCAACACGTCACACGGGGAGTTTAGTGTCACAAAATTTTGAGGTCGGCGGGAAAATCTCCCGCGACCTTGATTCGAGCAGTGGGAAGTTACCATCATAGCCTTCGGAACAGGCCTACGGATGACACTTGGTAGGGGGCTGTTTTCGTAACTTCAGGTTCACCCTACCTAGCCAACCCCACCCCGGCACCCAGAGTAGTACACCTGAATACTCCCCATTTTCTATCCCCACCGCAAAATAGACTTCTCCACGACACCGCAGCCTTCGTGCTCCTCCCCTTTACATCGGCGCACTCGTCCACCGCAGCTCATCTGCCTCATCGACGACCTCGTACGCCGCACTGGAGCCGGTCCACCATCGTCGTCGTACACTGAGCCTCTTCCCCAACATCATCTTCCACGGTCTCGAATCTGCTTCCCGTAAGCCGACGCCAAGCGCAGAAGTACCACCGTCATGGACAATGAACTGACTCCCGTTGCCGACCATGACTCACAGAGGCCGCCGCGACCATCGTTCTCCTCCTTGATTAGTAATGTGTGTATTGAATCACTTAGCAGTACATGTGCAGTTCCAATTTTGTTCATACCTACCCTTCAAATTTCCTGGGTGCTATTGTTCCCGTAAAAGTAATTGGTTATAGCCTCCATTGTCCAACAGAATATCAGCTTGTAATTGTGCGTCACTCCTGTATCGCGCTGTGCTTGGGTAGGTTTCTCATTTGCAACCAGTAGTGTGGCAAATGATGGAAAGTTTTTTAGAACTAGCAAGATGCCCATGCGTTGCACACATCAAGATGCATTTGTATGAGTAGTTTATCTTGTGGGAGAAAAGGATGAATGAGGGAAGGCCTTATTTGCAAATCTGGAGAGGGGTATGGGTATCTTTTTGCAAAATTCCCATTTGTTTCCTTCCTATCTGTCAGATATAAATCGAACGACCTATATTGCAGGATGGCAGGCACACCATCATCACCAACTCTCTTTTTTTATAAGAAAAAAAGTATAGAGAAAAAAAAGTAGACAGTAGAGAAGTAGAGATAAATATTAAATATTAAATATAAAATAAATATAACAATAGATAAGAGAGTAGAGATAGCATAGACGTCGGGAAAGGATCGCGCGCGCGGGAAAAAGCGGTCGGGCGGCCGGTCGGGAAAGGATTCCCACCGCTATGTGCCTTGCCACCGCTCTCTCCCCGCTCTATGCCTCGCCACCGCTCTCTCCCCGCTCTTTCTCGCCTCACCGCCGCCTCGCCACCATGCCGCTGCGTCGCCGGGAAACTTGGGATACCGCGGCGTCCGCGTGCGCCGCTCCGGCGGCTTCTCCGCCGAGATCCGGTTTCGCGAGATGCGCCTCGGCCTCGGCAATTTCGACACCGCCAACGAGGCCGCTCACGTGTAGAACATTGAACTTCCCCAACGTGCCGACGTGGGAGCGGGCGCAGGAGCTCGTGCCTTTGCCGTGGCTTAGCACTGATGAGGATCTTCGCGACAACCGGAGGTGGGAGCACCGTCTCGGCGTCGTCGAGATGGATGAGGAAGCCATGGCACTGTGGCGCCAACACTTCCCGCAGGACATCATCAACGAGCGCGAGTTCTACGCGCAAAGGAGGGCGGAGAGGGATAAGAGGAGGGCGGAGCGAGCCGCCTATCGTGAGGACAAGCGTAGGCGAAAAGCGGATGCTCAATTCAACATGAGGCTAGGAGCAGCGTCGCCCTGGGAATCCGACGATGATCGGTATCTTCACGCCTACAGTCAGACATCGGAGGAGGACATCACCGTGGAGGAGTCGAACGACGAGGAGTAGTTCATTTATCTTTTTTATCTATCTATGCTGGAACTATCCTCTACTCTCTAGTCTCTACTTCTCGATCTCAGCACTGTAAACGCTTTTTTAAAGCACCGCGCGTTGCGATTCTGTTGGTGATGCTCTAACATGGCAGACGAGTGCTTTAATGTTTCCCACAAGATGTGCGAGTATTACTAGTAGTATATTTTTCTTGCCATGTTGAGATTTTAAAACCACGAGTGCGAACATGCAGAGGAGCAATGAGACTAAACACGGGATATTGGGGACATCTTCAAGGAGCGTGGCAAGTTAAAGAGGAGCTGCACCAAACCTGTAAAACGAGCTTTGGTAAGTAACACCCTTTCAATTACTTTCGTTTAGCCTCGTGTTCTTTGATGCGTATATGCTGTAGTTTCTGTTTCTCTTAAGCCTGGTGTTCTTTGATGTGTAATAAGAAGAGTCTTAATCATCCTAATGCTTTCATTTTTAGCTTGATGTAGGAAGTGGGTGTTCTCACCTTGTAGTTTGTTTTTATATATTTTTTTCCTTTTGAATTCACTTCTCCGAGTTTTGTTTATCTGGCTTCTACTAAATGGATCTAGGTTGCTCTGGGTATTGATCTAAAAAAGAAGTAACTTCATGTCAGGATGCAGTTCCTGCAAGGAGGGAAGTATGGTCAACCTCGAGATCATGTTTCCAAAATGAGGCTGGATTACACACAAGGTGCCAGTTCCCTAATGATGCTGGATTAGACACAAGGTGCAAATTCCCAGATGATGCTGGATTACACACAAGCTAGGTGGAGTCGTCAGCTGTTCGCATCCTCGTGGCATTAGTAAAGGCTGAAAGAAAGCGTGCATCAGCCCTTGAGAATGTAGTTGAGTTCCTGAAGAAGCAAAAAGAGCAATCAGATGCTCTCTTCACCCAAGCCAAAGAAGAGATGGAAGAAGCCAGAAATAAGCTAGCAGAGGCAGAGCAGGCTAGGCGTCTCCTGCCATCTAAAATTGTTGTCAATACAAAATTTCCTTCATAATAGCTAGGTTCAAATGTTTATCCAGTCAGCATGCATGTTGTAATGTCTGTGCATCTACTGATGTGGCACAAAATATTATTTTTTGGGTCATGTAATAACAGCAATTACTTTCCAAACAATAACAAACGAAACATTGGACATGGTATAGTTCACGCGCAAGCCCGACATTCCAAGTTCAACTTCCACATCAAACTCATGTTCACAGATATCTGCACATTCATACATAATGTCCACAACCATGATTCACTTCAAAGCCAAAAAAAATGTGAGGAGAGTTATCAATAAAGAAAAACCTCTACTAGTTCCTGCTACTAGTGCAAGCACAACAAGTCAAGACCATGCGTAAATTAATTATATTTTAGTCATTTTTTGTGTTCTAAAATGCCTGCCGGCTCATGGAAGGACGTGTTGCCAACACACGTGCGGATTCAATGAAGGCGGGTGGGGCAGTCTTAAGTTGGTTGCACACGGCGAGGAGGCGTGCTTAGTCGAGCCTGCAGCGAGTGCGGCCCTCTTGGCCGACGCGCCGGTTCAATGCCTGCGCTATGAGAGGTCCCATCCGTGTCAGAGCAATCACTCCCTCCAGTCCTTTTTTGTTTGGGTATAACAAAATCTCGTTTTCCATTCACATTTTACAAGTAAAATTCATGGACAAACTTTGACCCAAAATACGATGGAGACTAGTAAACCAGAATGGAGGTAGTAGTTTTTTTTAACCAAAGAAGGGTTTCCCCTTCCGATTTTCATTACTGAAAACCAGCATCTAAATCTAAACCATAGTATTTGCCCTAGAACTACCAGGTTCAACATCTCGCAACATAAACCCATACAACCATACGCCAAGGAGGTACGTAGTACTATGAATTCCATTTTCGCTCCATACCAATCGTTCTAAAAACTACTTACTACTTATAACGCGCCATTGAAAATCGGAACTCTTAACCCCGCTAAAAATGATATTTTAAACGTGGCTACTTGATCTGTGGTAGCTGGCGAGCCACCGCGCTCCAAGTCGTTCACCTGTGGTCCCGACCATCAACTCCTACGGATCAAATTATCACGCGAGCTGAGTATTCCTACAAAGGTGCTCCACCACGTACCCGGTACCCGCGAATGCAGCAATCGTGCACCTAGGGTTTTAGGGTTTATTTGTTAACGTCGCCATTACGTAACACTCATGTGTGCAAGACAGCGAGAGGCCAACTGCGTGCGTGCGCCTCTTCTCTTCGTATATGTACTCCATCATTTGTCTGGTGTCCAAAAAATTATAATAACTACTAGCAATGTGCCAATGCGTTGCCACACAATCAAAGTAGATTAATACATATTCATCGATTTGATAGAAAAAAGTCTAGTTTTGAAATACGTATATCACTAAAAATATGTTATGTTTCACTCAAAATATATTCCTTTGGTGGTTTTGATGAGATAAGGGAGGAATGTTGTTGGTTTCAAGATTCGAGAAGTGGTATATGTCTAATTTCTACTCTTACTAGCAAGATGCTCGTGCGTTGCACGGAACATCAAGATCTTGTGGGAGAAAAGGATGAACGAGGGAAGGCCTTATCTGCAATTGTGGTGAGGAGTGCGGGTAAATTGCCATATTTTCCTTCCTATCCGTCAGATATAAATTGGACGACCTACATTGCAGGATGGCAGGCCCACCATCATCACCAATGAAAGGATCGATATGGTTGACTAGAGGGGGGGTGAATAGGCAACTAACAATTTTTGGACTTTTCTTAGTCAAATTAAACTTTGCAACAAAATAGGTTGTCTAGATGTGCAACTAAGTGAGCAACCTATATGATGCAATGACAACTAGCACACAAGCAAGCAAAGGATGTAAAACAAATAGACTTTCAAAAGTAAAGGCACGAGATAACCAAGAGTGGAGCCGGTGGAGACGAGGATGTGTTACCGAAGTTCCTTCCTTTTAAAGGGAAGTACGTCTCCGTTGGAGCGGTGTGGAGGCACAATGCTCCCCAAGAAGCCACTAGGGCCACCGTGTTCTCCTCACGCCCTCACACAATGCGAGATGCCGTGATTCCACTATTGGTGCCCTTGAAGGCGGCGACCGAACCTTTACAAGCAAGGTTGGGGCAAACTCCACAACAACCGGAGGCTCCCAACAACAACAACAACAACACGAAGCTTCACCACAATGGAGTATGGCTTCGAGGTGACCTCAACCGTCTAGGGTGCTCAACACCCAAGAGTAACAAGATCCGCAAGGGATAAGTGGGGGGAATCAAATTTCTCTTGGTGGAAGTGTAGATCTGGGCCTTCTCAACCAATCCCGAGCAAATCAACAAGTTTGATTGGCTAGGGAGAGAGATCGGGCGAAAATGGAGCTTTGAGCAACAATGGAGCTTTGGGGGAAAGAGGTAGGTCAACTAGGAGTAAGAAGACCCCTTTATATAGTGGGGGAACACATCCAACCGTTACCCCACTGAGCTGCCCCGCACAGGGCGGTACTACCACTAGGGAAGGGCAGTACTACCGCTGAGAGCGGTACTACAGCTCCCTTCCTAGCGGTACTACCGCGCTGAGGAGGGAGTCGGGCCACTGGCCCCATAGCGGTACTACCGTGGGAGAGGAGCGGTACTACTGCTCGGAGTGGTACTACTGCTTCTACTGCCGCTTCTAGTGCCGCAAAACTCGACACGAGAAAACATCGTCTCGAATCGAGGCGGTAGTAGGCGCGGTACTACAGTGGTACTATAGCCGAAACCCGCGGGCGGTACTATCGCTCTACAGAGCGGTACTACCGAAGAGAGCGGTACTACCGCTCTGTGCAGCGGTACTACCGCTAGGGGGGCTTCGGCGGTACTACCGCTGTAGATCGCGGTACTACCGCTGGCACAGAGCGAAGCAGGTACGGAAGAGAAGTGCAGCTCCAAAGAAGCGATAGGAAGACAACGGGTGTGATAAGGATGTGTACGTGTTGATTCCACCCAAGTCTTACCAAAACGGATCCCCTCTTAATAGTACGGTGACTCCTACGAGACTAGTCCACCAACACGAAACGCAGGAGCTACACCGTCTTGAATAAAAACACCGAGAGGAGGAAATCGTCTCGTGCCAATGGATGATTCTCTGAAAGAACTTAACGCACACGATTAGACCGCAAAAGCATTGTCATCAATTACCAAAACCACTAGGGAATAAATATGCCCTTACAATCTCCCCCTTTTTGGTGGATTGATGACAATACGGGATTTGCATAAACACGATATAGTAAGCATACAAATCCGACGGTCCTAACATGTAGATGGGCTCCCCCTCGATGTGTGCTATTTAGATAAGTGCTTTGGACTGCACAACACACATACTCGGATCAAAGCTCCCCCTACATTTTAGAGACCAACAATCTAAGCATGGTGTATGAGAGCAGCATAGATGATATAACAAGAGAAGCACGCAACTCATGAGCTAGATAGACATAGATACTGAAACTGAAAGGTAAGGTAGCATATGTCTCACACCATATGATTCGAACTTAAGTCTCACTCGAACTTAGGTCTCACAGACAAACCAACCAAAGCAAATGCGAGGAAAACACGAACAAGACACAACCACGAACAAGACACGAAGACACAACTCGCAAATCCCTAAACTCTCTCCCCCTTTGGCACCGAGACACCAAAAAGGAGAGGGAGTGCTGCTACCGCTCCAGGTGAGAGCAAAAGAGGGACACACGCATCAGATCTCAGAGGGGTCATCAGCGCCACCATCGTCAGCCGGGAAGTGCTCAGCATCAGAATCAGTCCAAGGGCAGTGCTGCTGAATCCACTCCTCCTCCTCGGTGAGCTGATCCTCAGAGCCACTAATCACAATAGCACCCATCTGACGCATGAGCTCCTTGTGGTGACCGCGGGCCTTCTTCTCAGCCACGTGAGCCATGTACTGACCGTGAGACTCCATGCAGAAGAGCTTCTTTACCTTGGCCTTGAGCTTCTTGGCCCAAGATGGCTCAGTCCCAGAGGGCACGTAGTCATCATCCTCATCCTCAGCCTCAGCACCAAACTCCTCCTCAGTCTCCATGGCAGCAACAGATGACGGAACACCAGTCCTAGGGGCCTGAGTGCCCCAGTTATCCTTCTTCCTCAGACGCTTGACATCGTGAGAGACCAAATCGCCAATCTCCAGTGCCACCTTGGGATAGACACGATCCCAGGCCTTCTCAATGAGCAGCATAATGAACGGACCATAGATCGGGCACTTGCGCTCGGAGATAGCAGAAACCAACTCAGCCCACATAACATGAGAGACATCCAAAGACTCCCCGGTGGGATTGTCCTTCTCACGCTGGCAGAAAAGAAGCATGTCCACGAGATAAGAATGAACCTGGTCCAGATTCCCAATGCGAGGGAAAAGAGTCTCTCTGAAGATGCGGTGCAGGATATCCAGAAAGGCAGGCATCTCATAGGTTTCCTTGTGTGTTTCAGAGTTGATCTTCAGAGTGCATTATGGCCAGAGAGCTTGCTTGTGAGTGCAATGGGCGCGGGCGTGGGGGCGAAAGCCAACCGGAGACTCAAGACCTAGATCTTCCACCCCAAGCAACTCCATGAAAGCTTTCCACGTGACAGAAAGCAACTTGCCATTAGTCATCCAAGTCAGTGTCCTGTCCTCATCAGTCCCTAGGTGAACCGTGGCATAGAATTGGGCCACAATATCAGCATCGTAGTCCTTGTTGAATTGCATGATCCTGAGAATGTTCAGTTGAGTGCACATCTGAAGTGCTTCACCAAAGTAGTCGGGATCGCTCTCCATATGCGCGGTGTCGATGGAGTGCACATTGACATAGAGATTCTTATTTGCTTTGAGAACATCAAAGAAGATGGCAAACTGGAATCTGTTCCAGAACGGACGGTTGACCAAAGTGGGATCTTGGTCGTTCTCATACGGGTTGCGGCGGCGCCTTGCCCAGAACTCTTTGGGAGGCATTTCAGGCACGGTTTTGGTTGCCTTTGGCTTGACCCCAGCTTTCTTCGGGAGTTGAGGTGGAGGATAAGGTGGATGTGGAGCACTTGAGGATCCTCCGGCAGGCTCGGTGGTGCGGTAGCGCTTGGACGAAGCACGTCCGGGATTGACACGACGAGCCTGATGCTCAGGGACCTCATCACCTGGAACCACACACAAGAACACGCAAACAACCAGAAAACACGAGCATAAGACACCAAACACGAGCAAAAAGATCACTGAAAGGTAGAAGTAGAGTGGAAGTTGGTAGAGAGCGGTAGTACCGCGACCGGATAGCGGTAGTACCGCCACGAGCGGTAGTACCGCTCCACAGGGAGCTGTAGTACCGCTCCAAGCGGTAGTACCGCCCTGGAAGGGCGGTAGTACCGCTCGGGGCGGGGAAACAGCAGTTTCCTACTACCGTGGTCAGATCCGGCACTACCGTCCTACCAAATTCAAAAATACTCCAACCAAACATCAATCCAGACTGCCTAGAAGCATTCTCCACCCTACTCAAGCCTAGATTTGGCCAAAAATCTAAAGATGCAACTGCTACTGCCCCTAGATGCTAGATTGGAAACCTAGACAAAAGGAACAAGAGAACGGGGGCAATACCGGCATCCTTGGCAAGAGGACAAGGTGGGGATCGACTCCACCGAAGGGAATGGAGAGGGATGGCCCGGAGAGGGAGATCCGCCGGAGCCCTCCCGCGCCGCCGGTTGCTGGAGAGAGAGGAACAGGCGAGGGGGCGTGCGAATGGGTATGGGGAAAAGAAACTCCCCCTGCCCTCGATATAACCCCCACTCGCGCCTCCCAGCGGTAGTACCGCGCTGGAGGGCGGTAGTACCGCTTGGAGCAGTAGTACCGCTCGCTAGCGGCGGTAGTACCGCCAGCCACCGAAAACTGCTTCTAGACTAAAACCAACAAACGGGAAGAGCGGGAAGGCACAGACAAGGAGAAAAAGAGACAAACCAACAAGACGACACACACGAAACAACGAACTGGAACCCACTCCTTCAAAGCAACCAACCAACCAAAGAGGAGCGAGCTCTGGCCTCTCTCAAGAGAGGGCGGTGGCTGGAGCCACCTATGTTTGAGTCAATTGGTATGGCACCGCGAAGAATTATCCTTGGGCCCATGACCAAAACTCGTCTTTGAAGCACAAGTACCATCGAAAATGGCTAATGCGAAAGAGTTGATCGTTTTAATGCATAATGGGGGGAGGGAGAGTTCATTGAGAGAACAACACTCCCCCTATGTCCATGCCTACACCTAGACTAGACAACAAGTTGGGTGTGGAGGGGGGTGCACAGGTCAAGTCACATTGCTCAAATCAATGATATTTAGCTCATGCCTTAACTCGCGAAATCTTGCTTCATCCAAGGGCTTCGTGAAAATATCTGCAAGGTTATCATGAGTGTTGACATACTTGAGCTCGATCTCTCCTCGCCTAATGTGATCACGGATGAAGTGATACCGAATCTCAATGTGCTTCGTCTTGAAGTGTTGCACCGGGTTGAGAGAAATATTGATGGCACTTTCATTATCACACCAAAGAGGCACTTTGTCACAAATGACCCCGTACTCCTTTAAAGTTTGCCTCATCCAAAGGAGTTGATCACAACAACTACCGGCTGCCACATACTCCGCTTCGATGGACGAGAGAGACACACAACTTTGCTTCTTGGAAGACCAACTTACCAAAGAGCAACCAAGGAATTGGCACCCTCCGGAAGTGGACTTCCTATCCACTTTGTCTCCCGCCCAATCAGAATCCGTGAAACCTTCAAGCTTGAAGTTTGCTCCTCTTGGGTACCATAAGCCAAAGTTTAGGGTATGAGCCAAATATCGAAAGATTCACTTGACCGCCACAAAGTGACTTTCCTTTGGTGCGGCTTGAAAACGTGCACACATCCCCACACTCAACATGATATCCGGTCTAGATGCACAAAGGTAAAGCAAGGAGCCAATCATGGAGCGATATACCTTCTGATCCACCGCTTTACCATTGGGATCTATGTCGAGTTGGCATTTGGTAGGCATTGGTGTAGTGGCCGGCTTGACATCACTTAGCTTGAATCTTTTAAGCATGTCTTGAGTGTATTTGGCTTGGTTGATGAAGGTTCCTTCTCTTCTTTGTTTGATGTCAAAACCAAGAAAGAACTTCAACTCTCCCATTGAAGACATCTGGAACTTGGAGGTCATGAGAGCGGCAAACTCCTCATTGAACGCTTTGTTAGGGGAACCAAAGATAATATCATCAACATATAGTTGGCATACAAACAACTCCCCTTTGACCTTCTTAGTAAAAAGAGTGGGATCGATTTGTCCTACTTCAAATCCACGATCTTGTAGCAACTCGGTAAGGTGGTCATACCACGCACGTGGGGCTTGTTTAAGGCCATAGAGTGCCTTATCAAGTTGATACACATGATTCGGGAAGTAGGGGTCCTCGAACCCGGGGGGTTGCTTGACATAGACCAACTCATTAATGGGACCATTAAGAAAAGCACTTTTCACATCCATTTGTTGCAACTTAAAGTTGTGATGGGAAGCATATGCAATCAACAAACGAATGGATTCAAGACGAGCAACGGGAGCAAAGGTTTCACCGTAGTCGATACCCTCGACTTGGGAGTAGCCTTGTGCTACCAATCTTGCCTTGTTGCGAATGATGTTCCCATGAGAATCTTGCTTGTTCTTGAAGATCCACTTTGTTCCAATGATGTTGTGGTTCCCCGATGGCCTTGGCACCAATCTCCAAACTTTGTTGTACTCGAAGTTGTTGAGTTCTTCATGCATGGCATTGAGCCAATCCGAGTCTTCGAGCGCCTCATAGACCTTTTGGGGTTCAACACAAGAGACAAACGCGTGATGTTCACAATAGTTTGCTAATTGTCTATGAGTGCTTACCCCCTTTCTTAGGCTTCCAAATACATTTTCCATGAGATGGCCTTGAGTGGTGAGCTTGGAAGCAATCATCACGGCACGACGCTCTAATTCCTCCTCGGATGTGGAGGGAGGGTTGACTTGATCATCTTGAGCGCCGTCTTGAGCTTGTTCTTGATATTGAGCTTGCTCTTGATATTGAACTTGCTCGAGGGGGAGAACTTGACCTTGGGCATCATTTAGAGGTTCACCATCATCTTGAGGTTGATCTTGCCCTTGGTCTTGTTCACAAGGTTGAGGGCCTTCACTTTGTTCTTCGGAAGCATGTGGGTCTTGATGAGGTGAAGGCTCTACTTGAGTAGAGCATTGTCCTTCTCCTTCGGCCACAAGGGGTTCCTCAATGGGTAGGATTTGACCAATACCCATTCTTCTTATGGCTTGGGGAGGAATTTCATCACCTACATCACAAGTACCACTTTGCTCCACTTGGGAGCCGTTATTTTCGTCAAACTCCACATTACACGTTTCCTCAATGAGTCCGTTGGACTTGTTGAGAACACGGTAAGCATGAGAGTTTGTAGCATAACCAACAAATATGCCCTCATGAGCTCTAGCTTCAAATTTAGACAAACGAACACCTTTCTTGAGAATGAAACACTTACACCCGAACACCCGGAAGTACTTGAGATTGGGCTTGTTCCCGGTGAGTATCTCATACGGAGTCTTGTTCAAGCCTTTGTGGAGATAGAGCCGATTGGATGCATGACAAGCTGTGTTGATGGCTTCGGCCCAGAAGTTGTATGGAGACTTGAACTCCGCCATCATGGTCCTTGCCGCATCCATCAACGTTCGGTTCTTCCTCTCTGCAACACCATTTTGTTGAGCGGTATATGGTGCAGAATATTGGTGCTTGATCCCTTCATCACTAAGAAACTCATCCAAGGTGTAGTTCTTGAACTCGGTGCCGTTGTCACTTCTTATTGTCAAGATCTTTGCATTGTGTTGACGTTGAGCTTCATTAGCAAAGTCGATGACGGTTTGTTGAGTCTCACTCTTCCTCTTGAAGAAGTATACCCAAGTGTATCTTGAATAATCATCCACAATCACCAAGCAATACTTTCTCCCTCCAAGACTATCAAAAGATGGAGGCCCGAAGAGATCCATGTGAAGGAGCTCCAAGGGTCTCTTCGAGTAGATGATGGTTGAAGGAGAGTGAGCCTTTTCATGAAGCTTTCCTTCGATATAAGCACTGCAAGCACGATCTTTGGCAAAACTAACATTTGTTAGTCCATGAACATGGTCCCCCTTGAGAAGACTTTGCAAAGATCTCATATTGACGTGGGCGAAACGGCGATGCGAAAGCCATCCCACATCAACTTTAGCCATTAGGCATGTCGCGGTCTTAGTGGGTTGCTCCGAGAAGTTAACCACAAGAGACCGTTCTCGACATGCCCAACAAAGGCTACTTTAAGAGTCTTGCTCCACAAGAGGGCCATGGTATCAATATCAAAGAAGGTGGCAAAACCCATGAGTGCGAGTTGACGAACGGAAAGTAAATTGAATGCAAGGGACTCAACAAGCATGACTTTCTCGATCGTTAGATCATGAGAAATGACAACCTTGCCAAGACCCAATACCTTAGAATGTGAGGCATCACCCCATTCGACATTGGTGGGCATAGATGGGATTTTGTGCACGTCCACCACCAAGTACTTGCTCCCGGTCATATGATTTGTTGCTCCACTGTCGAGCAACCATGATCCTCCACCAGAAGCAAACACCTACAAGAGATCAATGCTTGGTTTTAGGTACCCATTGAGTAATGGGTCCTTTGATGTTAGTAACAAGGGTCTTAGGAACCCAAATAGACCATTCAATGTACTCATAAGGAGAACCAACAAATTTAGCATAAACATGTCCATCACTAGCACGGCACAACACATAAGAGGGGTTAAAGTCGCCGTCTTTGTTGAGAGAGATGGTGTTGCGCTCTTTGGCTTCACCGCTCTTCCCATTGTTCTTCTTCTCCTTAGGAGCACCTTCTCCCTCCTTTACAAAGGTTTGTGTGAGCGGAGGAGGTCGATTGGTCTTGCTCTTCTTCTCCTTGTTCTTCTTCTTGTTCTTGGACTTGGGTGCGAACCCAACTCCCTCCTTTCCCACAACTTCCTTTTGATTGCTCAAAAGGTCATTTAGGTTCTTCTCGCCTTGTATGCATGACACAAGACCTTTCTCGAGTTGTACCTTCAACTTGGCATTTTCCTCCACAAGATGCACATGCTCACAACATGGGTTAGTAGCATTTGCATTATCAATTAAGACCATGTGAGGAAATGTGGCCTTTTCCTTAGTTAGCTTAACTTGGAGTTGAGCATGAGACTCCTTGAGGGTGGCAGGAGCACTTTTCAAGACCTTGTGGGCCTTGTCAAGTACATCAAACTCCTCCATGAGTCTAACATGATCAACCCCAAGTTTAGCCTTCTCGGAAGCTAGAACAGAGACACAACAAGAGCATGATCAAGATCTTTCTTTAATTTAGCGTGACCATCGTTGTGTGACTCCTCAAGAGCCAAACAATGCTCACGCTCTTCCTCAAGAGCATTAGAGAGATCTGATATCTCATCAGCATAGTCACGACTATGACTTTCCATCTTAGTGATGGTTTCTTCATGAGCCTCGATCATGTCATTGGCTTCACCAAGTTGTTCCAAGAGAGCAACGAAATGCTTCTTGGATTTGCCCTTGAGCTTACTCATGAAGGACTCAAATTCATTAATCTCCTCATTAGACCCCTTACCATTATCAAAGTCATCTGTTGAAGGAGGGTTAGGAATAATGGTGGTTTTGATGTTGGGGGTTACCTTGTTGGTGGCCTTAGCCATGAGGCACTTGGCGGTGATGTTCTCGTTAGGTGCATCGAATAGAGACACCCGAGGAGTTGAGACAATGGCAACGGATGCCATGGCCATTGTTTCACCATCTTCATCATCATCGTCATCCTCACGGTATTCTTCTTGAACCACCAACCCGCGAGAAGGAGTCTTGTTGGTGAAGTTGTTCTTGTTGGGGAAGGACTTGGCTTTGTCCTTTCGAATGAACTTGCCACCATTGTCTTCCCGCTTCTCGTATGGACAATCCGCAACGAAGTGACTGACATTGCCATAGTTGAAACAAGTTCTAACTCGTTGCTTCCCTTTGAGGCCACTTGAGTTGTTCTTGTTGAAGTTGGGTCTTGTAGTCTTCTTACTCTAAAACTGTTTTGAGGCAAGAGCCATGTGCTCATGATAATCATACTTTGTGTCCTCGGGGTTGCTCTCCTCATCTTCCTCTTCTTCTTCTTCTTCCACACTAACCTTGGCCTTCAAGGCAAGATTGGGCTTCTTTGCCCTTTGGGAACGGAGCACCACATTGTCGGCGGTCTTATCCAAGATGTTCATTGCAATGAACTCATCCAACACTTCACCAGAGGTCATGGAGTGGAAGTCCGGTATTTGGTGGATGACAGAGGACATGGCCTTGTTGTAGGGCATCATGGCCTTGAGGAACTTGCGCTTGATCCAATTGTCATCCGTGTCTTTACTCCCATGATCTCGGAGTGCGACCGCAAGTTTGGTCACTCTTCGAAAGAGCTCACGAGGTTCTTCATCCTCTTTCATTGCAAACTCATCGGCTTCATCTTGCACCACTTCATAGGTGGAGCGTTGAATGCTAGCACTTCCTCTATACATACGCTCGACACACTTCCATGCTTCTTTAGCCATGACATGAGGTCGAAGATGAGGAAGATCTTCGGGAAGGATAGCATCTTGGATGATGAAGAGAGCACTCTCATTGAATTGGTTGTCCACTTCTTCTCGAGGGGTGAAGTTGCTTGGATCATGAGGATAGAAACCTTCTTCAATAATTCTCCAAAGGTTAGTATTCACATGTTTTAAATGACGCTTGAAGCGATAGACCCAAGAATCAAAATCTTCATTTTTCACATATTTAGGAGGAGGACCGGCATGATTCAAATGCGTAGAGGGGATCGGTCCTTTATACACCGGGGGTTCCACATGGGCAAAGATGCCGGTGCCATTTCTACCACTAGTAGACGGACTCTTTTCACTATTAGCTTCCCCCTTGTCGGGGTTAGCATGTGTCACCTTGTTAGTGGGATCACCCACTTTCATCGGCAAGGTAGATAGTTTGAGTCCCTCTAAGAATTCAGTAAACATGCTTTTAACCTCGGCCGTCATGGAGGTTTTCAATGTGTCTAAAGCCACATTGAATTCCTCACGAGAGACCGAGGTTCCCCCTTCGGCCGAAGACGAGATGGGATTCACACCGGAGTGTTCCTCCGCACCGTCGTTGACGTCAACCATACTCTTCGGACGGCAAAGTCCTCAAAAAAGAGACGAGGCTCTGATACCAATTGAAAGGATCGATATGTTTGACTAGAGGGGGGGGTGAATAGGCAACTAACAATTTTTGGACTTTTCTTAGTCAAATTAAACTTTGCAACAAAATAGGTTGTCTAGATGTGCAACTAAGTGAGCAACCTATATGATGCAATGACAACTAGCACACAAGCAAGCAAAGGATGTAAAACAAATAGACTTGCAAAAGTAAAGGCACGAGATAACCAAGAGTGGAGCCGGTGGAGACGAGGATGTGTTACCGAAGTTCCTTCCTTTTAAAGGGAAGTACGTCTCCGTTGGAGTGGTGTGGAGGCACAATGCTCCCCAAGAAGCCACTAGGGCCACCGTGTTCTCCTCACGCCCTCACACAATGCGAGATGCCGTGATTCCACTATTGGTGCCCTTGAAGGCGGCGACCGAACTTTTACAAGCAAGGTTGGGGCAAACTCCACAACAACCGGAGGCTCCCAACAACAACAACAACAACACCACGAAGCTTCACCACAATGGAGTATGGCTTCGAGGTGACCTCAACCGTCTAGGGTGCTCAACACCCAAGAGTAACAAGATCTGCAAGGGATAAGTGGGGGGAATCAAATTTCTCTTGGTGGAAGTGTAGATCTGGGCCTTCTCAACCAATCCCGAGCAAATCAACAAGTTTGATTGGCTAGGGAGAGAGATCGGGCGAAAATGGAGCTTTGAGCAACAATGGAGCTTTGGGGGAAAGAGGTAGGTCAACTAGGAGGAAGAAGACCCCTTTATATAGTGGGGGAACACATCCAACCGTTACCCCACTGAGCAGCCCCGCACAGGGCGGTACTACCGCTAGGGAAGGGCGGTACTACCGCTGAGAGCAGTACTACCGCTCCCTTCCTAGCGGTACTACCGCGCTGAGGAGGGAGTCAGGCCACTGGCGCCATAGCGGTACTACCGCGGGAGAGGAGCGGTACTACCGCTCGGAGCGGTACTACCGCTTCTACTGCCGCTTCTAGTGCCGCAAAACTCGACACGAGAAAACATCGTCTCGAATCGAGGCGGTAGTAGGCGCGGTACTACAGTGGTACTATAGCTGAAACCCGCGGGCGGTACTACCGCTCTACGGAGCGGTACTACCGCTCTGTGGAGCGGTACTACCGCTAGGGGGGCTTCGGCGGTACTACCGCTGTAGATCGCGGTACTACCGCTGGCACAGGGCGAAGCAGGTACGAAAGAGAAGTGCAGCTCCAAAGAAGCGATAGGAAGACGACGGGTGTGATAAGGATGTGTACGTGTTGATTCCACCCAAGTCTTACCAAAACGGATCCCCTCTTAATAGTACGGTGACTCCTACGAGACTAGTCCACCAACATGAAACGTAGGAGCTACACCGTCTTGAATAAAAACACCGAGATGAGGAAATCGTCTCGTGCCAATGGATGATTCTCTGAAAGAACTTAACGCACACGATTAGACCGCAAAAGCATTGTCATCAATCACCAAAACCACTAGGGAATAAATATGCCCTTACAACCAACTCTATTTTTTTATCCCTACTCTTATAAAAAGCATTGTCGGTGATGATCGTGTGCCTGCCATCCTACAATATAGGTTGTCCGATCTATATCTAATGGATAGGAAGGAAACTATGGCAATTTTGCAAAAATATACCCACACCCCTCTCCACATTTGCAAATAAGGCATTCCCTCGTTCATCCTTTTCCCCCACAAGATAAACTACTCATACAAATGCATCTTGATGTTCCATGCAACGCATGGGCATCTTGCTAGTTGTTGCAAAAAGCCGATGTGTGTGTGAGAGAGAGGGAGAGTGGAGGAGGACGGAGTGCATGTGTGACAAAGACACAAGGAGTGTGTGTGCGATAGGTATCAGCTTAAAATGAGGCGATAGTGTGTGTGTGCACGATCGAGAGGGCGTGTCTCAAGAAGGGAAGAAAAATCTACATAGATACAAGGAGCGGGAGAGAGACATGTATGTGATAGTGGAAGCACGAGTGTGCGGGTGTATGAACCTATCTAGAGGCTAGTCAATAAATGTTTGTGAGAGAAATATGAGTCGGGGTGCGAAAGCGAGAGTTTTGTGTGTGAGAGAGAGAGACGGTAGTCGGGAAGGGGAGTGGAAGCCGGAGTTGTGTGTGTGTGTCTGTGTGAGAGAGAGGGGGGTTGTCTGATCAGTAAACAAATGAATAATGTCAGTCTGGGATGGAGACGAAAAGGAGACCGCAATAAATGTTGTGTCTATAGGAGAGAGAGAGAGAGAGGGAGTAATTTTAGTGGTATGAGTCATATGTAGAGACATATAGGGTGTGTGAGAGAATCCCATAGAGAGAAAGACAAAGTGAAAGACGAGTGGAGACTGTGTGTGTGGCGGTGAAAAAGAAAGCTTAGGTACCGATTGATACCAGAGAACAGTAGAGACATGAGAGATAATGAAAACCGTGTAATGTATAAAGATAGGGAGAGTGTGACACTTCTCAAGGGAGACGTGGAGAGACCATGTTTGCGAGGATAAGAGGAACATGAAGTGAGCGTGCGGGTGAGCTGGAGAAAAGAGAGTGATAGCTACATGAAGGAGCATGCATGCGAGAGAGATGGGCGTGAAAGGAGGATTCAAATATTTGAATTCGAGATGATGATACATGTAATCCATACTCGAACCAAAATTGATCTATCAAACATGCATACTCATATGAATTCACGCACATCTATGTTATTTAATATGTAGATATTACTGATCCATACATTTTAGTAGAACATAATTTGGTTAAAAAAAATTCAATTCAACCTTAAGATTTTGAGACCATTGTATTTGTAAATCATATTATACATATAAAGGAGCAGAATTCTTTGTTGTGCTTTTGAAAGTATATATAAAAAAATGATGTATATAGAATGCAATTCCAATTGAAAATGGATCCCGCCCGAAAAAAATAGAATACAAACGAGATTCAAATTGAGTTGGCACGGTAAACGTGCACTCTGCAAAATTTGAACGAAGCAGGGAAAGTCGCAGTAACCGCCCGAAACCAAAATCTGCGAGATGGAAATTACTACTGCCTATTCGTGCCACGCAAAGCATATCTGCTGGATTTCTGTAGGTTTCGATAGTGGTAGGTTTGTAATTTCACCCAAACGTGACGTAACCGCCTCTCACCCGAATTCATACATGGTGGGCGCCAAAACACAGTGTGTCCTCGGCCGAAATCGACTCCCTCCCCGATTCATATTCATACACGGTGGGCGCCAAAAACAAACTCTCGTCGGCAAATATTCGGTGTATGCGAGATTACCGTCCTATCCCCAACCGACTAATATTGCTGTGATGTAGGAAATTTGAAACGGGGGCTAAGTTTGTAAATTTCCTCGCATTTGAGACAAGCGCGCCCTGACTACATGGTTCCCCCCTTCCTCTCTACCTCCCTTTTCCCCATTTGTACTCCGTGGGCGCCAAAACACCCTCTCCACCCCAGCCTCCTCCATCCACCACCGTCCGCCACCCCATCCACCGCCGTCCTCCTCCACCACGCCGAAGCTGATACGCCGACGCCGCCGTCCATTACAAGAGATCAACCTCTCTCATCCACGCCTTCAGGCCGGGATCCTTGCATCCCATCCTCTCGCTTCATCCCCGCCGTCATCCACCTTGCCGGCGCCGCTCCTACGCTCGTCCACTGCGCCCCGCCGCCACCATCTACCCTCCTAGATTTGCTTCCACGCCGCTGATAGCCATCTCTACCACAGCACCGTCAAATTCTCAATAGATGCATACACGGTGCCGCACCAGAGGCGGTACTCTGTCGTATCTCCTCAACTTATTTATCTTAGCAAGAAAATAGATCGCCACTGCTTTACTCTGATTTCTTGTCTTGGTTGCGAAGTTGCTTTTGTCAGGTTTGCACCTTCAGATCCGCCATGGCACGCTCAACACTACACTCCCAATGCTTATGGTTTTCCCCTTTTATATTCCACACTAGTTAAATCACAGTAGACTAAATTTCAAAATTGGGTCAGTCGATTTTTCAGAGCTCGTCGGAGTTCGCCGGTGCGAACGAAAGGGCTCGGGTGGTTGTGGGGCCTCACCGAACAAAGAAAACTCGACGCGGGTAGGGGTTGGGGCGGGGGTGGGGGTGGGGGGGCGGAGGAACACGGGTGGTGGAGGCCGGTGGTCCGGCCGGCGGCTCTTGTGGTGTTCTGTATGGGAAGAATCAGAGATGGGAAAGAAGAAGGGTTAGGAGACGTAGGATCTTCATCCAACCTCCTGAAATGGTCGAGAGACAGCTGGGAGTTGCACTCTTAATGTGCTCTGGTTCATCATGTGTGGGCACTGCGCAACCAACATTTTATTATCCAAAATCTGCATGCTCTTCTTTACCATGTTCCTCTTCCGTTCTTCTTTAATATGTACACTCTCCGTTCCTAAATACAAGTCTTTGTATAGATTCCACCATGGACCACATATGGAGCAAAATGAGTGAATCTACACTCTAAAATGTATCTGGATACATCTGTATGTGATCCATAGTGGAAATCTCTACCAAGACTTATATTTTGGAACGGAGGGAGTATGATAGTAGTACAGTATGTTCCTTGTACTGAAGATGAGCAGGGACATTTGTAGTGTAGAGGTCTATACGGTCAGCTGTGATGGACACTTTGAGCCTCTTTGATTCGTAGGATTTTGTAAACATAGGAATAAGATTTGTAGTGACCTGCCCACTTGAATCCTACAAGAATAGCAAGGAAATGTGGGAAGTTGTGTCGCCTTTGAGAGTTACACTGATATTAATAGTACCGCACCTTCAGTTGAAGAGAACTGGTATCCGAAGCCTTTCTAGCCGTACCGGCAGTACTAGCACATATATTCCAGCAAGTTCCACTTTACTGATTTTACTCTGATGCTTACGGTTTTCCCCGTTATATCTACACTATGATCTGTGTAGTTGCTTTGTGTCGCACTAGCAGTAGTCCACTCTTGAAGCTAAACACTGCAATAACTTACAAAATTTGCACCAAGGCATTGAGTGCCATTCTGGATGCAATGAAACTCATACACTCCCCACCTGTTGATTCTTGTTCAGAATATGATCCTAAAGCTATTCTAACCTCGAGGAGTCAAAGGCAGATGGCATGTCATGTTCACCCATCAAGGTGCCTGTTCTAATTTGGCACGCGTATCTTGCATATGTTGTCTTGCATTTATTCTACTTTGTTGCACCACCATCTGCTTAGTTTACTCATCATATATGTCGAGATGCCATGCCCATCCATTATCAATACATATTCCATCTGTCATCATACCATGTTTTCCCACTCAAATGCTATTCTTGTGCATCAGACATCAAAAAGGAAGAGGGTGATTGCCGAACCTGAAGGAGCACCAGCAAAGTCCTTGAAAAACATGGTGGTGCCGGAGAAATTAGACAGCACCCCACTTATATTGGCTGTACAACCAGTGACACAAAACATAGGACCGACTCCAGCAGACTGTAACCCATACTTCACTGGCCATGCCACTAGCCCCACCACATAGGACCTGCACTCCAGCAAAAGGTATACCGATTTCATTTGCCATAGCACCAGTCGTACCATAGAAAAATCACACTCCAGCAAAAAGTACAGCAAGTCCACTGGCCAAAGACCTATCCCAACTACAGGGACGGCCAATTCCTGCAGATTGGAACCCCATTCCATTTATTCCCAGTTTAAAAGACAATGCTTTCAATGTCGTTAGTGACTATGTGCATATACTCCCATCATGGGAAGATTATAGTGAAGACAAACACCATTTTCACATCTTCCTGTCCAACTTACGTGTAAGTGCTATTATTCATGGTTATTATTTTCCTATTTTCTGCTGATTGAACACATCAATGATTTACATTACAATGTTGTAACTATGCGAGGGTCAATCTGGAGAGTCATGACGAGCAAAGCTTGCTTGTGCTTTTCAAGGAAGCATTGCAGCAGTATCGGTGTTACCTGAGGAAATAACACTTTGATGGCAAGTCCATAAAAGAATTTCCGGTGAAGTCTCTTGTGCTAAATTTAGAAGACATTGAATGGAAAAACCTTGTTATGCACTGGTCTCGTTCCCAGGATGAGGTACTGTCTATGAAATCACATGACAATTTGAACTTCTACTTTTCCGCATGTGCCTTGCGGATCTTTTTGGCAGGAAATCTGCTCGAAGAAGAATTCTGGTTTGAAAAGAACGACGGGATATCGCAAATATGTTGCCCGCTGCTTTGCTCTTGTTAGTACATGTTGTCCTGTATCACTGTACTTGCATACATACCTGGTTCATTATGTGACAGCTGCATGCATGATAGCTTGCTTATCAATTGTTCGCTCCAAATTATCTGATCTGTATGAATGGTTACATTAGTGTAGAATATATCCAATGCCAATGATTTTTTTAGCTCTGCATTGTTCTTGTAAGTACATGTTGTCATTTATCAGTGTAGTTATAATGACAGGTAGTTGTTCATGTACCATCACTCTGCAGCTTATTTTCCTTTGCCCTCCATTTTCAACACATCAGGTCTATATTTACTCTTACCATAAGGTTGGTACTGAAGAATTTTAGCTGTGCATTGCTCTTGGTTGTACCTTTTGCCTGTATCACTGCACTTACATTTATAGCTACTTGGTTATGTAGCATCACTCTTCATTTTATCTTAAATATTCTCCATTTTTCGTATATTATCACATCTATATTTACTCTTAACAAAATTTAGAATAAAGCCAATGCTTATGAAGAAGATTATGTGGTAAACTTCTTAAATTGCCCCCCCCCCCATCAGCATGGACAAGGGCTTTATAGAGCCTGTCTTAACCAATAATGTACGTTTGTCCTTCTCAAGCCTTCAAACTTTGTTGTGTATATTTGGTTAGGCATGACTGCAACAGCTGTTTATTTTTGGTGTTTGCATCAAATTGCATGTTTAAAGTTTACTATGTAGTTCATAAACAAAAGTTTGTCCTTCTCAATTTAAGTTTTCAGTTGTACAACCAAGTTCCTTCTTCATACCATGTAAATTAAACTATACAGAGCAAGTGATCTTCTTTTGCACTGCATGTATGCTTCTGTTCTTCATCCGTAATCTAGTGGTGTGATGAACCTACCCACTACAGCACAATGTCATATTCTGCAACGTCTTAACTATGAACAATGTCATATCATTCTACTATTATTTAAACCGTCTCTTTATTTGCCAATCTGAAATGGGATAAATTGATAGCACACTAACCATTGATACTTATGAGTTCATGATCTGTAATCCAGTGGTGTCGTGAAGCTGCCAACTCCTTCACAATGTCATTTCCTGCCATGTCTTGACCTGAACAATACCATATTGTGTTAATGCAATTTTAAACTGTGTCACTTTATTCGTCAGTAAGAAATGTGATGAATTGTCAGCATTGATACTTATGTGCAAAACCTGTCATCTGTCTGCTTGTTTATCTTTCAGAGTGAGGAAGATATAAGTGTTGAACAAGCGCAGTCTCATCATCTTGCTCAGCTGCTTGCGCTGCAGCTCCCCAGCAGGGCTAACCTTTCTTGAACTCTATCGAAGTGCTGTCAGTTTTGTATATTATTTTATTGCGTGTTTATTTGCACTGGTGGCGATCTTTGATGCCCAGTGTATGTAATCTGCTGTCTGCTTGTGCTTTATTATCATAGTGGTGAACTTTGATGCCCAGTGGATGTAATATGCCGTAATTCCTTTATTGTATAGTCTAGGATTTTTCTTATTCACGATGCTGCAATTATTTTACTGTATATATATCCTGTCTTCGCAGTAAACCGGCCAAACCGTAAAATTATGGTACATAATCGGACCATCATGCAATCACGATGTATGATCCGCATCATGGGCCCCGTCATTTTGGTCCGTTAGAAGGCCAAAAGTAAACTGCCCCACTAGTAGATTCGGGCCTTTAATAGGCCGAGTAACCCCGGCCCTCTTTTCGTAAGAAAACTCTTGGGCTTTTAGGAGGCTGAGGAGTAGGTTGGGCCTGAAACGTGCCGAACAGCTCACGAGCCGGCAGCAGCCCGAAATGGACCCCGGCCCATGATTGTGCGAATAAAATCATGGGCTTTTAACAGGCCAAAATTGTCTCGGTCCTTGTTTGGCCCAATCAGATATCGGCTGCGAGCAGGCCGGATGCAACCGGGTCGTAGTTAGGCCCAACTATATGACGGGCTTTTAATAGGCCGAAATTAATATAGGGTCGAAATGTTAAACGGGCCCTTAACAGGCCGAAACTAATATCAAGCCGAATTACTAAATGGGCCTTTAGCAAATGGGCCCAAAAGCATAGCGTCCAGTTGACGGGCCGAATCTGATATGGGCCATAATTTAGCCCAAAGCCTCTTAAAGGGCTGGACCTGGTCTGTGCCGTAATTTGGCCCAGAACGTGGTGGGCTTTTAATGGGCCGGATCTCATATGGGCCATTATTAGGCCCAGAACGTGGCAGGCCATTAATGGACCGGATCAAATATGGGTCGGCATTTGGCCCAAAACATGGCAGCCAGTTAATGGGCCGGCCTACTAGGGTCCTCAAAATCTTGTGAGCCTACAGCTGGGTCGGCCCATTAATGTCGGCAAAATCTCGTGGGCCTTTAGCTGGGCCGGCCCATTATGATCCGCAAGAATCTTATGGGCCTTTACCTGGGCCGGCCCATTATGGCACACAAAAATCTTGTGGGCCTTTACCTGGACCGGCCCATTATGGCCCGCAAAAACTTGTGGGCCTTTAGCTAGGCCAGCCCATTATGGTCTGCAAAATCTCGTGGGCCTTTAGCTGGGCTGGCCCATTATGGTCCGCAAAATCTTGTGGGCCTTTAGTTGGGCCGGCCCATTTAAACTTGGTGGGCCGGTCCATGTGTCAACATATCATAGGCGCGTCTCGCCCATTGGATGAGTGACACCTGTGCCAACGCGGACCTGACACGTGTCTCCTCCAGCCAATGATGATTTTACACGTGGAAAATCCCCATTGGTCAGGGCTGTTAACGGGTTATCGGATCCAAAACTCAACCCGATAGCTTAACGGCGTTCCGTTACGGTGGATGCCACGTGTCGGTCACCCTTGATGAAAGCACTTCTGTGACGCGCGATTTATCGTCATGGAAGTGGACACTTCCGTGATGATAATTTTGGTAATGTCATGGAACACTTCTACGACAGCACATGTATGACTATCTTGATTCTGTCATAAAATTGCCATGGATGTACATGCATGACAAAAAACGTGACCTACTGTGACAAACACGTATCATCACGGAAGTGTATTTTTTTGTAGTGTAATTAACTATAGAGGTACAATGGCTGGTATATGTGTGGATGAGGAGAGAGGCCTACCTTATGTATTAAGGGAGATCGATCGGCATCCATGCATATGTGTAGGAGAGGAATAAGGTTGGGAGAGAGATAGAGCTAGAGTGTTGGAGGGGGTGGTAGTGGAGTTGCTTCTAACAATGGTGGGCGAGGCTTGCTAGACAAACGGAGGCCACGCCTACAATATCAATAAGAGAGGGGATGGTTGCCTGTCTGTGCATGTGTGTGTGAGAGACGGGTCAGGAGGCATGCACGAATGATGAGGGGGGACGATATGGTTGTGGTAAGCAGAGGTAACTACATAGGAAGATCAATCATCCTTTGTTAGAGAAAGGAGAGACATAACTTGTGAGGTACGTCAATCGATGGGTGGCGGGAAATAGCTAAAGTCGACCTAGGTATATGTAGGGAGATCGATCGGTATACATGCATGTATGTGTTAGAAGAAAATAAGGCCCGGGGAGAAGGATAGAGAGAGAGGGATGCATCTAGGAGGTGGTGCGAGAGGCATACTATATCGAGGGGGAAGGAGTGTGCGAGTACGAGATCAATGAAAAGAGTGGTGGGAGTGAGGCATGGACGGTGATAAGAGAAGAGGGGAAGCTTGTGTTTCTGGTAGGCACACCTGGCTAGAGAGGCGTATCGATCGATGTGTGCCGTAAAGAAGGAGCTGGGGGGGCTACACACACCATGGGTGAACGACCTAAACTGAAAAGACGAATTTGTGTGATGGAGATAGAGAATGCTGAGGGACAGTGAGAGGGATGCGGGCGTGTGCATGCACGAGAGGAAGTTAGCGCTAGCTACAAAGATAAGAGGATTGTGTGGGTGTAAAAGATGAATAGAGTTCATAATTCATTATAAAAAGCGAATTCGGATATTTGAAGAATTTATCATAGTGTTTTAAACCGACGCATGCATGAATATATATAACGGTGATACACATGGAGTGGTTATGAACATGCATGTTATACTACATATAAGATATTTTATCTCCACTCTTATAAAAAATAGAGTTGTTGATGATGGTGTGCCTGCCATCCTGCAATATAGGTCGTCCAATTTATATCTGACGGATAGGAACGAAACTATGGCAATTTTGAAAAAAGATACCCACACCCCTCTCCATATTTGCAAATAAGGCCTCCCCTTGATCATGTTGATGTTCCGTGGAACGCATGGGCATCTTGCTACTACATATAATATATAGAACATTGTTATAATTTGGGCTAATGTGTAGCTTTTGCAGCTCAGGGCTAAATACTTGTCATAATGTAGGGGGCGGGGCACTATACTTTGTGTGATAAACACGATGTACGTATGAAACATGGTTTAGATTATGAATATATAGTTAGTACATCAAATGTACTATTATTTGGAATCAACATCAAGTGTATTCAAAAAATAGAATTCGAGTTCATATAGTACACATAGTTCATATCTATCTCTATAGTAATCATGATGGTTGAAGTTGGCAACAATCATGATTGTAGATTCTTATTGAAATAGAGAAACGAATTCAAATTTAGTTCGAATTGCAGCGGTAGTATAGACATTTGGAATGCACTGAAATGTTGGTATGAGTAGGTTACATGCATTATACAGCCAGCGAAAAAATTTAATTGGACATAACATGGATTCATACTCCCTCCTTCCATCTATATAAGGCGTAATGCGTTTTTCAAGACCACCTTTGACTATTAACAAGATTAATAGTACATGACATGCACAATGTGAAAGTTATATAATTGAAAGCTCCTTACACACACGAATTTAACGGTGTGCTTTGTGTAAGTTGCATGTCATATATTATTGCTCTAATATTTGGTCAAAGTTAGCCTCGAAAAATGCATTACGCCCTATATAGATGGAAGGAGGGAGTAGCTTCGAATAGCATTTGTATAGTAAAACGGGACAAGACTCTCAATTTGTGTGGTGTGAATAGTTTTATTTTTTCATTTTTTTTCATTGAGGGAAGTGCAAATTGATTTGGTACGTACAAGTACAATATTACACGTTAGGCTTGTCCCTAAAATTCAACTCGCGCCTTCTTATATCCCGACAATTCAAATATCGTGCTCCCAAAACTAGCGCCTTCACAACCCGCACCTTGCTATCCCGAAATTACAACGTGCATGAAAACTCCCTCCAACTGCCAAATCCCCACACTCGAAATCCCCTTTCTAACCCTGAGCCGAAAGGGGCGCTAGTTCAAATCGGTGGGGGTACTTTTGTAACACACCCTACATTTTGGACGAGCGCGTCCCTAAGTCATGGTTCCCCCTCCCATCACCTCCTTTTCGCCATTCAAAATCCCAGGCCGCCATAACCTCTCCACTCCAGCCGCGAAACCCCATCCTCCTTTGTCCGCTACCTCACTGCTGCCTAGCCAGAGCCTCTTCCCCGACAATGTCGTCCGCCGCAACAGCTCAACGTCCCTCGTTCACCTCCCCGAATGAGGATCGTCCATCTCGTCATCCCACCGGTTCAGCCGCCCCGTCCTCCACCTCCAAGGAGCTGCTTCGACAATCGCCTCGTCTATCGCGGCTGCTCCATCCCCACAGCACCGCCTTAACCTGCTCCACCGGAACCGGAATATCCTCACCGACTCCTCGAACGAAGCCGAGGCCTACTCGATGCCACCAAAGAGGTTGTACACTCATCGCATCGCACCTTCTCCTTAACTTGACCTCCCGGCATAAACGGTGCTCCATCCCGCACCCTCATGGAGCGGCTACCTCGAAGTTAGCGCCGTCGGCGACATCTCCGGCTGCTCTCCCCCAGAGCGAGGCCTCTTCGGCGGCGGCGGCCATACCAGTCGGATCTGTTGTTGCTGCTTCGGCTCTCACTCGCTCGCTCGCGTTGTTGCTGCTGCTTCGGCTCTCGCTCGCCTAGCTGCTGCTGCTCTACCTCTCACTTGCTCGCGCTGCTGCTGCTGCTCTTCCCCTCACTCATGTTGCTGCTCTGCTCTGATTTGGCTACACTTCAGTCGACTGAATCGACTTTTGAGTCAGTCGATTTTTGGGGGGGTGAGGGAGTCCTGGTTTAAGGGGTCCTCGGACAGCCGGACTGTTGGACTATGAAGATACAAGATTGAAGACTTAGTCTCGTGTCCGGGTGGGACTCTCCTTTGCGTGGAAGGCAAGTTTGGCTATTCGTATATGTAGATCTCCTTCTCTGTAACTGACTCTGTGTAACCCTAGCCCCCTCCGGTGTCTATATAAACCGGAGGGTTTAGTCCGTAGGACAACAACAATCATAATCATAGGCTAGCTTCTAGGGTTTAGCCTCTACGATCTCGTGGTAGATCAACTCTTGTAATACTCATATCATCAAGATCAATCAAGCAGGAAGTAGGGTATTACCTCCATAGAGAGGGCCAGAACCTGGGTAAACATTGTGTCCCCCGCCTCCTGTTACCATTAGCCTTGGACGCATAGTTCGGGACCCCCTACCCGAGATCCGCCAGTTTTGACACCGACATTGGTGCTTTCATTGAGAGTTCCACTGTGTCGTCACGGTAAGGCTTGATGGATCGCCTTGTTATCAAGGACAGCATCACCTCTGGGGGAGCCCTGGCTTTAGGCCAAACTCTCCGACTAGGCGGCTTCGACATGACCACCCGCTCGGCTGCCGCGCCGACGATGACTTCCTGGGTCATCAAAAACAGCCTCCACGTTAGCTCGGAATACACCGAGCAGATGGATCCAATGGAGCTCTCGTCCTTGAACGAGCTCTTGGATCGCATCGCCGCCTTGGGAGTCACTATGGACTATGATCGGATCGGGCTTAAGCCCGACCAAAGAGAGATTAACTCTCCGTCAGTCACCCATCAGATAGCGGTGGTGGAGGAGCAATACAATGATTCTTCCTCTATTTTGAGGACGAACTATGTCCGGAATCCTGAGCTCTCCAAGCCGGATACCGGTTTGTCGGAGGATATGACCCAGACTCCAAACTTAGAATCGGACAACGGGCCAGAAAAATTGGGCAACATCCTGGAGCCCGAATTGTCAAGTTCGGAAGCTCCTTTGCCCCTAGGTCTCAGAACGGGTCAAGGTTCCGACTTAAATCTACCCACCCACCCAGATACAAGCGATCTTTCCCACATTAGATAAGAGTCTCAAGAGACATGATACGTCTCCGTCGTATCTATAATTTTTGATTGTTCCATGCCAATATTCTTCAATTTTCATATACTTTTGGCAACTTTTTATACTATTTTTGGGACTAACATATTGATCCAGTGCCAGTTCCTGTCTGTTGCATGTTTTATGTTTCGCAGAAAACCAATATCAAACGGAATCCAAACGGGATAAAAATGGACGGAGAATTATTTTGGAATATTTGTGATTTTTGGGAGGTGGAATCAACGCGAAACGGTGCCCGAGGTGGCCATGAGATAGGACCACGCCACCCCTCCAAGGGGGCGCGCCCCCTATCTCGTGGGCCACCCGTAAGGCGGTTGAGGCTCTTCTTTTGCCACAAGAAAGCTAATTTTCGGGAAAAAATCACGGCGAAGGTTTCAGGCCAATCGGAGTTACGGATCTCCATATATACACGAAACGGTGAAACAGAGCCACGAGGGAAGGCAGAAACAGAGAGATAGATCCAATCTCGGAGGGGCTCTTGCCCCTCCCATGCCATGGGAGCCAAGGAACAGAGGGGAAAGCCTTCTCCCATCTAGGGAGGAGGTCAAGGAAGGAGAAGAAGAAGAAGGGGGGCCCTCTCCCCCTTGCTTCCGGTGGCGCCGGAACACTGCCGGAGGCCATCATCATCACCGCGATCTTCACCAACAACTTCACCGCCTTCATCACCAACTCTTCCTCCCTCTATGCAGTGTTGTAACCTCTCTCTTACCCGCTGTAATCTCTACTTAAACATGGTGCTCAACGCTATATATTATTCCCCAATGATGTATGGATATCTTATGATGTTTGAGTATATCCATTTTGTCCTATGGGTTAATTAATGATCGTGATTGGTTTGAGTTGCATGTTTTATTATTGGTGTTGTCCTATGGTGCTCTCCGTGTCGCGCAAGCGTGAGGGATCCCCGTTGTAGGGTTTGCAATATGTTTATGATTTGCATATGGTGGGTGGCGTGAGTGAATAGAAGCACAGACCCGAGTAAGTAGGTTGTTTGCGTATGGGATAAAAGGGGACTTGATACTTTAATGCTATGGTTGGGTTTTACCTTAATGAATCTTTAGTAGTAGCGGATGCTTGCTAGAGTTCCAATCATAAGTGCATAGAATTCCAAGTAAGGGATGATACATTAGCCTATGCCTCTCCCTCAAATAGAATTGCAACAATGATTACCGGTCTAGTTATAGATTGCCTTGGACAAATAACTTTCTCGTAACAAAAAGCTCTCTACTAATATTTACTTTATTGCATCTTTATTTAAACAACCCCTAGCTTTTATTTACTTGCTCTTTATTGTCTTGCAAACCTATCCAACAACTCCTACAAAGTACTTCTAGTTTCATACTTGTTCTAGGTAAAGCGAACGTCAAGCGTGCGTAGAGTTGTATCGGTGGTCGATAGAACTTGAGGGACTATTTATTCTACCTTTAGCTCCTCCTTGTGTTCGACACTCTTACTTATCGAACACTGTTGCGATCCCGTATACTTGCGGGTTATCAAGACCCTTTTCTGGCGCCGTTGCCGGGGAGTCATAGCGTGGGGTGAATATTCTCGTGTGTGCTTGTTTGCTTTATCACTAAGTAATTTTTATTTGCTGTTCTTAGTTGTTCTCTATCTTTAGTTATGGATATGGAACACGAAATACCAAAAAAATTAGGTGTACTTGCTACTCATGGAGATGGGGAACCTCCTATAACCCTCGATGCTCGTTATGTTCAAGATATTATGTACTACTTTGATAATCTTGAGAAAACCCAACTCAATTATGTTATGGGAGTAACGTTGGATCAACGTGAATACTTTAGGGATTATCGCTTGACACAAAAAGGGAAACTATTATGGGATCAAATTCAACTGTTAAAGTGGTATGCTAGGCAACTATGATTGATGCATGATTATACTTGTTGTTCTAGGATGAAGTCTCCACACCTTCCCTTTTCATGCAAATTCAATGATAATGAAACCTTAGCTTCTTATGCTAATGGTATCTTTGATTACTATGATGTGGAACAAATAGAACAATTTGTTACTTTTATGGGTGCTTATGAGGTTGAATCTATGTTTAAAGCGTTTGATGATTTTGATGGTTCAGTTTATAGACCAGAAAATCTTGCTATACTTAGATATTGCTATGAAAATTATGAATACAATTACTATATTAATGCATTTATTGAGAAAGTCTCTGCTGTCCAAGAAGACATTAATATTTTGTAGGAAGCTATGGAAGAAGAAATTGATGAAACTGTGAGCTCATTGGATGAAAAAGATGATGATGAGAGCGAAGAACAAAAGGAGGAAGAGCGGATTAGCTACCCGTGACCACCTTCTAATGAGAGTAACCCTCCAACTAATACATTGTTTAATTTCCCTTCGTGCTTACCGAAGGATGATTGCTATGATGATTACTATGATGATTGCTATGGTCCCTTGAATTTGCTTGAAATATCCCTTTTTGATGATGCTTGCTATGCTTGTGGCCAAGATGCCAATATGAATTATGCTTATGGAGATGAACTTGCTATAGTTCCTTATGTTAAACATGAAATTGTTGCTATTGCACCCACACATGATAGTCCTATTATCTTTTTGAATTCTCCCTACTACACTTTATCGGAGAAGTTTGTGCTTATTAAGGATTATATTGATGGGTTGCCTTTTACCATTGCACATGATGATTTTGATGAATGTAATATGCATGTGCTTGCTGCTCCTACTTGCAATTATTATGAGAGAGGAATTATATATCCACCTCTCTATGTTTCCAATACGATAGAATTGCAAGAAACTGTTTATACTATGCATTGGCCTTTACTTTGTGTGCATGAATTGTTCGTTTATGACATGCCGATGCATAGGAAGAGAGTTAGACTTCGTTGTTGCATGATATATGTTACTTTGTGCTCACTACTAAATTACAAATCATTGTTAATTAAAATTGGCTTTGATATACCTTGGGATCCGGGTGGATCCATTACATGAGCACTATATGCCTAGCTTAATGGCTTTAAAAAAAGCGCTGCCATGGAGACAACCCAGAAGTTTTAGAGAGTCATTTATTTCTGTTGAGTGCTTTCATATAGTTTAAAAACAAAAAAATAAAGAGGGGAACCTAAAACTTTTCAAAAAGGAAAGTGAAAGTGAGAGAGACAAGCATTGTTGAAGTGGGAGAGCTCCTTGAACTTTGTTCATGCTCACGGAAACTTTGTGAATCTTGATTACAGAAACTTCTCAACAAAAATAATTATCCCCTTGTACAATTCCATTGTATTATAAAAATAATGTGCCAAGGTTTGCCTTTAGGATGTTTACAATGCTTGTTGGTTTGTACGGTGCAGGACAGAAACTTTGGCTGTAGTGCTCGATTTTACATTTTTAACTGGAAAGTCAATTGGTTCTGATTCTTTTCGCATGTCTTGCTATTCAACTTGTTTATTTTTCCTAATTTTGGTAGAATTTTTGGGGTACTAGAAGTATGGTGAATGTTCAGATTGCTACAAACTATTCTGTTTTTGACAGATTCTGTTTTTGATGCATAGTTTGCTTGCTTTGATGAATCTATCAATTTATATCAGTGGATTAAGCCATGGAAAAGCTATATTACAGTATACACAATGCAAAAACAAAATATGAATTGGTTTTCAATAGTACTTAGAGTGGTGATTTGCTTTATTATACTAACGGATCTTACCGAGTTTTCTGTTGAAGTTTTGTGTGGATGTAGTGTCTAATCGAGGATGTCTCGATATGAGGAAAAGGAAGAGAGGCAAGAGCTCAAGCTTGGGGATGCCCGAGGCACCCCAATTAAATATTCAAGGAGACTCAAGCGTCTAAGCTCGGGGATGCCCCGGAATGCATCCCCTCTTTCTTCAACAAGTATCAGTATGTTTTCGAATTCGTTTCGTTCATGCATTATGTGCAAGTCTTGGAGCATCTCTGGCATTTAGTTTTCATTTTTCTTTTATGAACCATGCTGGTATGAGATAGTCCTTGGTTGATTTATAGAATTATCATTGCACTTCACTTAAATCTTTTGAGTATGGCTTTATAGAATGCTTCATGTGCTTCACTTATATCATTTGAAGTTTGGATTGCCTATTTCTCTTCATATAGACAACCGCCCTTTGTAGAATGCTCTTTTGCTTCACTTATAATTGTTAGAGCGTGGGCACATCTTTTGTAGAAAGAATTAAACTCTCTTGCTTCACTTATATCTATTTATAGAGATGACAGGAATTGGTCATTCACATGGTTAGTCATAAAATCCTACATAAACTTGTAGATCGCTGAATATAATATGTTTGATTCCTTGCAATAGTTTTGCGATATAAAGGTGGTGATATTAGAGTCATGCTAGTGGGTGGTTGTGGATTGTAGAGACACTTGTGTTGAGGTTTGTGATTCCCGTAGCATGCACGTATGGTGAACTGCTTTGTGATGAAGTTGGAGCACAATTTTCTTTATTGATTGTCTTCCTTATGAGTGGCGGTCGGGGACGAGCGATGGTCTTTTCCTACCAATCTATCCCCCTAGGAGAATGCGCGTAGTACTTTGTTTTCAATGGCTTGTAGATTTTTGCAATAAGTATGTGAGTTCTTTATGACTAATGTTGAGTCCATGGATTATACGCACTTCTACCTTTCCATCATTGCTAGCCTCTTCGGTACCGTGCATTGCCCTTTCTCACCTTGAGAGTTGGTGCAAACTTCGCCGGTGCATCTAAACCACGTGATACGATATGCTCTATCACACATAAGCCTCATTATATCTTCCTCAAAACAGCCACCATACCTACCTATCATGGCATTTCCATAGCCATTCCGAGATATATTGCCATGCAACTTCCATCATCATCATATACATGACTTGAGCTTTCATTGTCATATTGCTTTGCATGATCGTAAGATAGCTAGCATGATGTTTTCATGGCTTGTCCATTTTTTGATGTCATTGCTATGCTAGATCATTGCACATCCCGGTACACCGCCGGAAGCATTCATATAGAGTCATATCTTTGTTCTAGATATTGAGTTGTAAGTAAATAAAAGTGTGATGATCATCATTATTAGAGCATTGCCCCAGTGAGGAAAGGATGATGGAGACTATGATTCCCCCACAAGTCGGGATGAGACTCCGGACTTTATGAAAAATAAAAGAGGTCAAAGAAGCCCAAATAAAAAAAAGAGGCCAAATAAGCCCACCAAAAAAATGAAAAAAAATGAAAAAAAAATTGAAAAAAAATGAAAAAAAATGAGAGAAAAAGAGAGAAGGGGCAATGTTACTATCCTTTTACCACACTTGTGCTTCAGAGTAGCACCATGTTCTTCATATAGAAAGTCCCTTATGTTGTCACTTTCATATACTAGTGGGAATTTTCATTATAGAACTTGGCTTGTATATTCCGATGATGGGCTTCCTCAAATGCCCGAGGTATTCATGAGCAAGCAAGTTGGATGCACACCCACTAAGTTTTCAGTTTGAGCTTTCATACACTTATAGCTCTAGTGCATCCGTTGCATGGCAATCCCTACTCACTCACGTTGATATCTATTGATGGGCATCTCCATAGCTCGTTGATTAGCCGCGGTTATGTGAGACCTTCTCCCTTTTTGTCTTCTCCACATAAACCCCACCATCATATTCTATTCCACCTATAGTGCTATGTCCATGGATCACGCTCATGTATTGCGTGAAAGTTGAAAAAGTTTGAGATTATTAAAGTATGAAACAATTGCTTGGCTTGTCATCGGGGTTGTGCATGATTAAATACTTTGTGTGATGAAGATATAGCAACAGCCAGACTATATGATTTTGTAGGGATAACTTTCTTTGGCCATGTTGTTTTGAAAAGACATGATTGTTTTATTGGTACGCTCGAAGTATTATTGTTTTTATGTCAAATGATAGACTATTTCTTTGAATCACTCGTGTCTTAATATTCATGCCATGATTAGATATATGATCAAGATTATGCTAGGTAGCATTCCACATCAAAAATTATCTTTTTTTATCATTTACCTACTCGAGGACGAGCAGGAATTAAGCTTGGGGATGCTGATACGTCTCCGTCGTATCTATAATTTTTGATTGTTCCATGCCAATATTCTTCAACTTTCATATACTTTTGGCAACTTTTTATACTATTTTTGGGACTAACATATTGATCCAGTACCCAGTGCCAGTTCCTGTCTGTTCCATGTTTTATGTTTCGCAGAAAACCAATATCAAACGGAATCCAAACGGGATAAAAATGGACGGAGAATTATTTTGGAATATTTGTGATTTTTGGGAGGTGGAATCAACGTGAAATGGTGCCCGAGGTGGCCACGAGATAGGACCACGCCACCCCTCCAGGGGGGCACGCCCCCCTATCTCGTGGGCCACCCGTAAGGCGGTTGAGGCTCTTCTTTTTCCACAAGAAAGCTAATTTTTCAGGGGGAAATCACGGCGAAGGTTTCAGGCCAATCGGAGTTACGGATCTCCATTTATACATGAAACGATGAAACAGAGCCAGGAGGGAAGGCAGAAACAGAGAGATAGATCCAATCTTGGAGGGGCTCTCGACCCTCCCATGCCATGGGAGCCAAGGAACAGAGGGGAAACCCTTCTCCCATCTAGGGAGGAGGTCAAGGAAGGAGAAGAAGAAGGGGGTCCCTCTCCCCCTTGCTTCCGGTGGCACCGGAACGCTGCCGGAGGCCATCATCATCACCGCGATCTTCACCAACAACTTCACCTCCTTCATCACCAACTCTTCCTCCCTCTATGCAGCGGTGTAACCTCTCTCTTACCCGCTGTAATCTCTACTTAAACATGGTGCTCAATGCTATATATTATTGCCCAATGATGTATGGCTATCTTATGATGTTTGAGTAGATCCGTTTTGTCCTATGGGTTAATTAATGATCGTGATTGGTTTGAGTTGCATGTTTTATTATTGGTGTTGTCCTATGGTGCTCTCCGTGTCGCGCAAGCGTGAGGGATCCCCGCTGTAGGGTTTGCAATATGTTTATGATTTGCTTATGGTGGGTGGCGTGAGTGAACAGAAGCACAGACCCGAGTAAGTAGGTTGTTTGCGTATGGGATAAAAGGGGACTTGATACTTTAATGCTATGGTTGGGTTTTACCTTAATGAATCTTTAGTAGTTGCGGATGCGTGCTAGAGTTCCAATCATAAGTGCATAGAATTCCAAGTAAGGGATGATATGTTAGCCTATGCCTCTCCCTCAAATAGAATTGCAACAGTGATTACCGGTCTAGTTATCGATTGCCTTGGACAAATAACTTTCTCATAACAAAAAGCTCTCTACTAATATTTACTTTATTGCATCTTTATTTAAACAGCCCCTAGCTTTTATTTACTTACTCTTTATTGTCTTGCAAACCTATCCAACAACTCCTACAAAGTACTTCTAGTTTCATACTTGTTCTAGGTAAAGCGAACGTCAAGCGTGCGTAGAGTTGTATCGGTGGTCGATAGAACTTGAGGGAATATTTATTCTACCTTTAGCTCCTCGTTGGGTTCGACACTCTTACTTATCGAAAATGGTTGCGATCCCGTATACTTGCGGGTTATCAAGACAGTACATCACTTTTTGGCCAGACTCCTTCTTGTAATGAGCAAGGTCAAGGACTGTCGCGAGGAAGATGTAATCTCATTCTTTTGCAAAAATTGCACGGGCAAGGGAATCCTCAATGCTATAAGTCGTCATGACATAACACACTTCGCTGACTTGGTGGCCGTAGTACAGAAGTACTGTGTGATGGAGAGCGCATGGAAAACCCAATCAAAATTCTGGGATCCTTCGGCCCTCACTAAACCCCTCGTCCGAACTAAAAGGGTGCACTCTCACAAGTCACCTAATCCAATTACAAAGAAACCAAAGCCCACTACAGGGCGTGGAACAGTATTGGAGGGATGGCTCCATGGGCCATGCAAAATTCACACCACACCGGATACCATACCAACACACAACCTTAAAGCATGTTGGATACTTCGGCAGGTGGCCAAGAGCGGCGAGGATATCCTCATTAACGATACCGCAGAGCATCATCCCGCAGAAAACAACAATACGGTATTGACAGTCTTCAAGACTTTCGCCTCAAATATCAGGCGCAAGAGAGCACTCCGCAGCCTCGCCGAAGTCTGCCACGTTGCAGCAGTAAATCCATGGAACGACACGGCAATAACTTTCAATGCCAGTGACAAACCTCAATTTTGAACAGTCCGAGCACCAGCTGCTTTGGTCCTTAGTCCAATTGTGGACGGCTTACGGCTTACTAAAGTGCTCATGGATGGCGGCAGCGTATTAAACCTCATCTACGAGGAAACTCTCAATAAAATGGAAATGGACAAGAGCCGCATTGAGCAAAGCAGCACAACCTTCAGAGGAATTATCCCTAGTCGGGAGGCACAATGTGCGGGAAAAATCACAATAGATGTGGTATTCGGCACGCCGGAGAATTACAGGTCCGAAGAAATCACATTCCAAGTGGCCCTGTTTAGTAGCGGATACCACGCCCTTTTAGGACGGGATGCATTCACGAGCTTCCAAGCTATACCCCATTACGGGTACATGAAGCTCAAGATGCCCAGACCCAATGGAATCATCACTCTAGCTAGTGATCCGGACATAGCACTGTGCGCCGAAAACAAAACCGCCGCCCTGGCCCTTGAGGCATTGCCCGAAGCCCTCGCGGCCGAAGAACTAACTGCGGTGCACTCCACAGTGGACAGGGACGATGTGACACTCGACAAATGATCCAAGTCCACCTCTTTAAAACCAGAAGATGAAATAGTCAAATTCCAAGTCCACCCAATAGACTCTACAAAAACAGCATCCATCGAGGCACAGCTAAACCCCACAATAGACGTCGCACTGTGGGCGTTCTTGCGCGAGAATTGGGACATCTTCGCCTGGCACCCTTCAGATATGCCAAGTATCCCACGCAGGCTGGCCGAGCATAGCCTAAACATACTAAAGGGATACAAGCCAGTCAAGCAGACTCTTCGGCGCTTTTCAGAACCTAAACAACAAGCCATGGGAGAGGAGCTACCCAAGTTACTTGAAGCCAGATTCATCAGAGAAATAGAACACCCGGACTGGCTAGCAAACCTAGTGATGGTACCAAAGAAGGACAAATCCTAGCGCCTATGTGTCGATTTCAAGGACCTCAATAAGGCTTGCCCCAAGGATCCCTTCCCTCTCCCCCGCATTGATCAAATCATCGACGCTACCGCAGGACACGACTCATTGTGCTTCCTCGATGCATACTCCAGATACCACCAAATCAAGATGGCGGAGTCCGATCAAGCCGCAACGGCATTCATCACTCCATACGACCCCTTCTGTTTTAACACCATGCCTTTCAGCCTCAAAAATGCTGGTGCAACCTATCAACGCATGATTCAGACATGCCTGGAAACACAAATCGGCAAAATAGTTAAGGCATACATAGACGACGTGGTCATCAAAACCAGACAAGTCGAGTATTTAATAGACGACCTAAGGCTTACGTTCGACAATCTCCGAACATATGACATCAAGCTCAACCCGGAAAAATGCGTTTTCGGCGTCCCTGCCGGAAAGCTCCTCGGCTTCATCGTTTCCAATAGAGGAATTGAAGCAAATTCGGCTAAAATTTGAGCTATGTCACAGTTGGCTACCCCAACAGACCTCAAGCAAATCCAGAAGTTAACTAGATGTGTGGCTGCCTTAAGCCGCTTTATCTCCTGATTGGGAGAAAAGGCACTACCTCTCTATCGCCTTCTTTGACGCACCGAACACTTCGAGTGGACAGATGCGGCTACGGCCGGACTGGAAGAGATAAAGGCCCTCTTGGCTAGCAATTCAATCCTGGCCGTACCAAACATCAGCGAACCCATGTTGTTATATATAGCTGCAATGCACCAAGTTGTAAGCGCAGTGCTCGTTGTCGAACAAGAGGAAGATGGACATAAGTTCCCGCTTCAAAAGCCGGTATACTACGTATCCACTGTCCTCACACCATGCAAGTCACGGTACCCACATTATCAAAAGATAGCATACGCGGTCTTCATGGCATCCCGAAAACTACGACACTACTTTCAAGAGTGTTCAATCACTGTGGCCTCCGAAGTACCACTAAACGATATAATAAATAACCGCGATGCCACGGGCCAGATTGCTAAGTGGGCTATCGAGCTCCTCCCGTTCGACATCATATACAAACCACGGCGAGCCATTAAATCACAAGTACTGGCTGACTTCGTCGCCGAATGGACAGAAGCCAAACTCCCTAAAGAGTACATCGGGTACTCCAATTGGATCATGCATTTTGACGGCTCTAAGATGCTGGCTGGTCTGGGAGTGGGCATTGTCCTAACATCCCCCACCGGAGATACAGTCCAATACGTACTCCAAATATTATATACAGACTCCAACAATGCAGCCGAATACAAGGCTCTGTTGCATGGTCTTCGGATGGCAGTCTCCATGGGCATTCAACGCCTAGAAGTGCATGGGGATTCAAACCTTGCAATATCTCAAATAAATGGAGACTTTGACGCCAAGGACCCGAAAATGGTGGCTTACCGCAATGTCATCCTCAAGATGTTAGCTCGGTTTGAGGGGCTCGAATTCCATCATATGGTCCGAGAAAACAATCAAGCGGCGGATATCCTCGCCCGCATTGGCGCTAAGCATGACCCCGTCCCACCTAATATCTTCTTGGAAAGGCTGTTCAAGCCATCCATGGTGTGGCAAGGGGAGACTGACAATACTAGTCCGGATCTGACCACAACCCCAGATCCCGAACACACTGACATAATCGGGGGCTTCGCCACCGAAATAACACCTTCAGCCCACGCGATCATGGCTGTCATTGCCCCGTGGACAGAACCCTTCTTAGCCTACCTAAATAGGCAAGAACTCCCCAAGGACCAAAATGAGGCACGTTGCATTGTGCGGCGCTCTAAAGCCTACAAGGTCTACGAGGGAGAGCTTTATAAGAAAAGCGCGACCGGAGTGCTCCAAAAGTGCATCTCCAAAGAGGAAGGGCAGCAGCTCTTGGTCGAAATTCATGCTAGATTCAGCGGCCACCACGCTGCAGCTTGGGCCCTTGTAAGCAAGGCCTTCCGTACAGGTTTCTACTGGCCGACAACCCGAGCATACGCACAAGACCTCGTCCAACATTGCGTTGGATGCCAACTTTTCGCCAACCAAAGCCATATGCCACCTACCACTCTCCAAACAATCCCCATAACTTGGCCCTTTGCGGTCTGGGGGCTTGATATGGTCGGACCCCTTAAAGGAGGAAGCCATAAGAAAAAATACTTGTTGGTCATGGTTGATAAATTCACCAAATGGGTAGAAGCCAAACCAGTTAAAACGGCTAAATCCGGACCAGTGATAGACTTCATATCAGGGGTCGTACACCGTTACGATGTCCCCCATAGCATCATCACCGATAATGGCTCCAACTTCACAGCCGACGAGGTGAAAACTTGGTGCGGCAACATGGGCATTAAGCTCAATTACGCCTCTGTCTATCACCCCCAAAAAACGGTCAAGTCAAACGAGCAAATGGTCTTATTATGAGCGGCATTAAACCCAGACTAGTGCGATCCTTGAAGGAATCAGATACACACTGGGTCGAGGAGCTCGATTCCGTACTATGGGGTCTGCGGACCACGCCGAATCGCACTACCGGATACACACCATTTTTTATGGTGTACGGTGCAGAGGCGGTATTGCCCTATGATATCATTCATGACTCACCTCGAGTGCGCATGTACGAAGAGAGAGAAGCCGAGCTTGATCAGCAAGACAATTTAGATGCCCTGGAGGAGGAGCGCGATATCGCAAAAGCCCGTTCCGCATTCTATCAGCAACAGGCTCGAAGGTATCAAAGCAGAGAAGTACGGGCCAAAACTTATAACATTGGCGAACTTGTTCTACGCCTACCGGAGAAGAAAAAGGACAAGCTCTAGCCCAAGTGGGAGGGTCCCTTCATCATTGATAAAGTTCTCACCGGAGGAGCGTACCGTCTGCGGGATGCATCAGATAATCGACTCGAGCCAAACCCATGGAACGCGGCCAGACTCCGAAGATTCTATGCCTAGTGCCGAACTCTGTGTTCATCTCCTTACCTCCGCCTTTCTTTTTTAAGTTATATCCTCTTTCTCTCTTTCTTTCTTTCTTTCTTTCTTTTTTTATGGCCTTACAGGCTTCAAGTGTGCCTCGACCACACACTCTTGCCACGCTATGCGCGCTCAATATACCTGGGGACTTCTTATACAGAAGCTTAATATAATTATCTTCCGGGCTTCATGCCCACTACATATGTCTCACTTTCCCATATGTACCTTTTCTTCGCCATTATATGCATCGATATGACTTAAGTTTTGGCCAAGCTGGGTTGCCTGGCTCTTGTGTTTATGCCCTATGTTCCCGTTAGTTCGGCTAGGGCATAAGGGGAGCACCTCTGCGATTGTTACTGCCGGGTCAGCCGGATGTGTACCTCAGACTGGGTGAAGCCGAAAGCTAGCATTCTTAAAGGAATATACGGTCGGTGAACAAAAGATGCTTTCTTACCTATTATAATATAATCCCCCAGATATTTGTTGTCCTGCCGCTCTGTTCGCAGTTCGGACATGGACATTCACGCATGCGTACCCAGGGAAAGGAACCCTTAATGGAACTATTCTCCCTGGAAGGATGTTTCTTACTATCCATGTAATATAACATAGCTAGTTGGGTACTTGTCTGTTCAAGCACTTATGACCCCTATGCCTGGTTTCCACGCGTACCCCGGTTTACATAACTGAGCGGGTATTCGGATACACTTCGAACTGTTGGGTCCGGAGGTTGAAGCGAAAAGGTCCGCCATGACAAATGATTTACAATCCGGCTAGGGACAAAATATGCCAATTGAAGTACATAGTCATTTAGACTGGCTAAATTCTTCTTCTATACCATTCAACAGGCTGTCTAGCCTACAATCCTGTTGGGAATACTTTGCGGCTAATCCTACCTGGTCATATACCAGACTAACGAGAATCTCTTTCCCATCTGACCCTACAGGTCTGACCTGGGCCATGTGATTCGGATCAACCTTGGTGTACCGTGTTTTCACCATAGCCCAGGCATCCTGTCGGTGTCAAAACTTGCGGATCTCGGGTAGGGGGTCCCGATCTGTGCGTCTAAGGCTAATGGTAACATGAGGCAAGGGACACAATGTTTTACCCAGGTTCGGGCCCTCTCAACGGAGGTAAAACCCTACTTCCTGCTTGATTGATCTTGATGATATGAGTATTACAAGAGTTGATCTACCACGAGATCATAGAGGCTAAACCCTAGAAGCTAGCCTATGATGATTATGATTGTTATGATCGTCCCTATACGGACCAAACTCTCCGGTTTATATAGACACCGGAGGGGGCTAGGGTTTACAAAGAGTCGGTTACAAAGAAGGAAATCTAATATCTGGATCGCCAAGCTTGTCTTCCATGCAAAGGAGAGTCCCATCCGGACACAGGACGAAGTCTTGAGTCTTGTATCTTCACGGTCCAACAGTCCGACCAAAGTATATAGTCCGGCTGTCCGGATACCCCCTAATCTAGGACTCCCTCAGTAGCCCCTGAACCAGGCTTCAATGATGATGAGTCCGGCGCGTAGTTTGTCTTTGGCATTGCAAGGCGGGTTCCATCTCCGAATAACCCAAAGTAATTATCGAACACTTAAATCGTGTCTGGACCTACAAGGTGATCCTCACATACCATCGTAGAGAGAACGATATTCCATAAATCCGATCTGCTGACAATTTTTACATGACGTGCTTCTGCATCACGACCCGGCCCAACATGAACCGGTTTTTCTTGGCCTGCCTCGATACGCGTTGCGAGGAGGTTTTATTTGCACACCTTGCCAAAGCAGAGATCGTGCTCCCCTTATTGCAGGATCTTCCATCAATACAGGCGTGTGCGTCCCCACGACATCTGTTGGTATGACTCTGTGTTTTTAGGTAAGTCCCAAGCGGTTATGCTGAGGACGCTATATTCTCCCCCTTTATAAAGGGGGCGAGGTTTATCCCTCTTTTCTACCACTCTGCGCCGTTTCGCATCTCAAGTTCTAACACCCGAAGCCCAAGCTCAAGCACTTCGGATCCTCAACCATGTCCGGATCCAACCTTCAAGGCCGGTGGATGGCCTCCTTGGTCATAGAGGAGGACATTACAAAGCTTAGGGAGGTCGGATATCTGACCGCCGACGTCAAGCACATGCTTCCTGCTCCAGGGCAGGTCATCCCTACTCTCGAGCCCAACGAGAGCGTCGTATTTGTTTCTCACTTCCTCCGCGGCTTAGGCTTCACCCTTGATCCCTTTGTGAGAGGGCTCATGTTCTGTTACGGGCTAGATTTTCACGATCTAGCTTCAGATGCCATCCTCCATATCTCATCGTTTATCATTGTGTGCGAAGCTTTTCTCCACGTCACTCCGCACTTCGGCTTATGGCTCAAGACCATCAATGTGAAGCCGAAGATGATTGAGGGCGACACGCGGAGTGCAGAGGTGCTGTAATAAGCAGGAAGCTGATGCCCCATGGCCAAAGGGCTCCTTCCCAGATGTGTTTGATCTATGGCAGCGGAGGTGGTTTTATGTTACGGCTCCCAGAGGCACAAAGTGGGTGGCTGCCCCCGACTCCCGTTCGGGCCCTCCTTCCCAACCCGCGTCATGGACCAATGTAGGACGGGATTGGGGGTCTACTAGTGATGTGCCAACAGCGCAGAGCCGTATCCGGGAGCTTCTTGAGAGGGATATTAGCCTTGTTAGCATAATTCAGGTAATGCTAGTCCGATGGATGTTGCCGTGCAAACGCCGGCCTCTCCGGATGTGGGAGTTCAATCTAGAAGGTCCGCGGACTATTTTGCACTTCTTCGGCCTGACGCTTGAAGGGATGTGTAAATTATTCTTCGGACCACAAGTAAAGTGTTCGGACACCACCGAGGATGCGAGCCTGAGCTGCACTCGCCCAGATACCCAAGTAAGTAACCCAGAAACCGAACACTTCATTTATATTTATCATAATCATTATTCTGAAAATCCTCCATGGCCAGGAATGGCTCAGCAAGGTGGAGAGAATCAGGTGTCCGGCGCCACTTCCCGAAGGCTCGCCAAGTCCCGCCATAGCCAAGATGCTTGGTCGTGTGCTAAGTAAAGTGCCCTCGGGGAAAGGCGAAGGGAAGAACAGAGAAGCAGAACTTCACACATTGCACATCCAAACCGGGGGAATTGCTACCTCCCCAGAGGAGGATAGTCGGGAAGGGGAATCTAAGGTCTCCTCCCTTCGCGCGAAGAAGAGGGCCGCCTCCGAGGACTTGGAGACGGAGACGCCCAGACAAGGGAAGAAAACTTCACCAGGGGCCCCTGCCCCGAATGGCATCTTCACCACGCCATGCCCGCAAACGGGCCAGCCCTCAGCCTGCTGTAAGTTAATTGTAAGTACAAAGCTAGTGCTTCCTCCTCCAAGAACAGTAACCAGGATCCATTCTTTGCAGTCCGGCTAGCAGCTCTTCTCGACAGAGTTCGTCTTCGGGAGATCTTCTTCCGGAGATGATGGAGAGTGAAACCCCACCAACCTCTCCGCCTCATGGGGCGGGCGACCCCGAGGTGTCGTCACGGAGTAGTCCAGATTTGCCGAGGCCCGAAGCTAGTACTTCGACCGCCCTAAGCCCAGAGCGTTTGGCTCCCACGGGGGGAAGTAAGGAAGGTCCGGCTCAGTTCGGCGCCCGGATGGATACGCTGTCGGGCCTTCTGGAGCGAGCTGCTCTCTCGGAGGATCACTATTCACTAATGAGCGCGGTGCTTAAGAAGATTTCATCCGCCACAAGCGGGTTGAATGAAGCTTTTACGAGCCTGCTCAGAGGCTTTGAGGTATGAAACGAAATACGTAATTCTTGATTTGTGGCGCACGCGCTAGGTGTGCTCCATATGGATAGTAGCCCCTGAGACTCTGGTTGCCAGCCCGAGGCGGCAATCGGAGGATCACATCCTGGAGTAATGATCATATTGTGTTTATGCACAGGTAGCTAAGGGTCCGGCTGCCGACCGGTCTGTTGAAGTCGCCGAACTGAGGCGATAGATTGGATTTATTGATGCCGATATCACGCTTGTGAACGAGCGGCTTAACGAGTCACAAGGTATGTTCTCTACTTTCCTTATTTGTTATAGGAAGAACCAAGAGGAGCATAATGTTAATGTTATATGCTTGGACTGTAGACGGGGTTGCTGCCGTGGAGGCCCTGAGGGCGGAACTTGCCCTGGCCAAGGAATAAGCCCGGGCTAGCAATGCGGCTGCCCTAAAGGCGGCCGAAGAGTTGAGAGCCGAACAGGCTGCTCGTCGCCGAAGCGAAGATAAAGTAGCCGAGATGGTTGTGGAGCTGAAAGATGTCGCCGACCGGTATGAGCTCCTTGAAAAAGATAATAAGGCTAAGTCGTCTGACCTGAAGAAGGCACTTGATGCGGCCAAGGAGACGCGGTCCGAAATTAGGGATGCGCGGGAGGAGCTTCGACAGGCCGAAGAGATTGCGGCTGGAAACCCTTATTTGTTGCGGATGAAGTTTTTAGATCCGAAGTATGCTCCTCTGGATCATCACTGGAGTCCGGCAGACGCGTATGCGGATTTGGCGAAGAGTGCGGCTGATGCGGCCAAGTTTTTCAAGGATCAAAAGGATAATGAAGTGGAAAAGCTGTTCTGGTCGCAATTTAGTGCTCAAACGCACGCATTGCCGTTAAGTGAGAAGATGGCTGCTGTGGCCGAGCTCCATAGGTTGTCCGGTCTTGCAATGCGGTCTGTAATAAATCATCTATGGCCGAAGGGGCCTAAGCCGGACAGTTATTTTGGTTTAGTGCAACAATTCCTTGGTGTCGTATCGTGGATTGATGCCATGAAGAGGTCGGCGTGCATGGAGGGTGCACGGATGGCTCTTGCCCGCGTTAAAGCATATTGGACAGATATGGAGGCCACCATCATTGCGACCCAGAATCCGGCGGGAGGCCAAGATTCGGCCGAGCACTACTTGGATCAGGTAGTAGAAGGTGCTCGCTTAATAGAGGCTCAGTGCTCGAAGAATGTCATGTTCGAGTGACAAATCGTTTCATTGTAAAAACAATGTTATTTTAATTATGGAGGCTATGTTTATACTTTTCGCCCAAAAGTGTTATTGTGCCTCCTGTGCGGCCGTTTTATGTATATATGCAATTTTGAAAGTTAGCAGTCGTTGGCTTCAGCCCCCACACTTATAATGCGGGGGTGTTCGCGAAAATATGCATAGTCACACTTGATCCAACATCTTGGTCCATTAAGGAGGTGATCGCACGTCGAACTAGGCAACCGGACTATATAGCTTTAACACTTTACTTAGCCATAGGAGTTTGACGTTGGGGCTACTATGCAGCCCCTGGTACTTTTGCGTGCATCCGAATACGGGTGCGTGTGTACATGACCGAGAAATGGTGCTTCGTTAATGCGGGGGAATCCTAAAGATTTTGAGAAGTCTTCAAGTGGTTGAACAGTCTCTCGCTATATCATGACAGTCAGTTTTTGGCTTTCTCTACTGAGGTGCTCGTCCGGAATAACCAGGGCACAATCATAGTAGTTCTCCTTTGGCCGCCTTAGCCGATAAGAACGAAACGTAAGGCGGCAAACCCAGGAGCCGGGCAAACCCAACATTTGACCAAAGACATGATTCGGAGATGATGCATATAAGGCCAAACTCGCGACGCCGAACACTCCCGAAGGTATTCCGACTTTATAACATATATTGGCCTGAGTAACGCCCTTTATTATGAACCATGTATTTCCAGGTACGTGCATTAGTCTGTCGTGGCAAAATGCCAATAACGGCAGTATCCTCTGTGGGTGTAGTGCCCATGGGATGTGTAAGCAACAAGAGACAATAAAGAAGTTTTACACATGGGCTTAATCTGAAGAGAAACCTTTGAGCGGGGCCCTGCTGCACGTCTGCGCCTTTGTCTCTGTTGTGCCGTGTCCTGGGAGGGTGTCGCACGAATGGTGCCTGCAAGAAAGGAAAACTCGTGTAGAAGAGTATGATGTAAGCGTGCGAAGAGTTGGCTATCACCAATGGATAGTAAAGGTGTAAGAAATTGGCCTATTAATAAGGTCAAGCCAAGAGTTGGGCTTTATTAAATATCTATAGCCCCTGGTGTCCTCTATGGGATTACCTGTGTGGCGCCCAAATCAGGTTTATCTGGGCTGCCGGACTCGTCTAACTGTGTCTGTGGTCTTAACGACCAATCATGCTTTCTGGTATTAAAGGCCGCTTAGAGTCCGGCTGCTGGAGCCGTCGCATACTCTTCTGCGAATAAGGAATGCTCTGCGTTTCCGTTAACGGTGATGACGCCACGTGGACCGGGCATCTTGAGTTTAAGGTGGGCGTAGTGCGGTACTGCATTGAAGCGGGCGAATGCCGTTCTCCCAAGCAATGCATGATAACCGTTTTGGAGGGGGCGATGGTGAAGAGTAGTTCTTCACTCCTGGAGTTGCCTGGGGAACCGAATGTTACCTCTAGTACGAGGGAGCCCCTACATTGGGCTTCAACGCCTGGTATCACCCCTTCGAAGGTGGTGTTATTTGGCTGATTCTGGATGGGTCTATCCCCATCCTGCGGACAGTGTCTTGGTATATTAGATTAAGAGTACTGCCTCCATCCATGAGGACCCTAGTGAGATGGTATCTATTAATTATTGGGTCGAGCACCAAGGCAGCTAATCCTCCGTGTCGCATACTAGTCGGGTAGTCCCTGTGATCAAAGGTGATCGGGCAGGCCGACCAGTGGTTAGGTTTGGGGGCCACAGGCTCTATAGCATACGCGTCTCTGAGCGCGCGTTCACGCCTTCTTGTGGGTATGTGAGTCGCGTGGATCATGTTTACTGTTTTTACCTCTCGTGGGAATTTTTCTGTCCCCCAGTGTTCGGCTGGCGAGGCTCATCCTCGTCTTCACTTGGTGTTTCCCTTCCCCTGTGTTCGGCGTTTAATTTGTCGGCCTGCTTAAAGACCCAGCATTCTCTATGAGTGTGGTTTGCAGGTTTTTCAGGGGTACCATGGATTTGGCACAATCTGTCCAGGACTTTGTTCAGGCCGGATGGTCCTTCTTTGCTGCCTTTAAGTGGCTTCTTTTGTTGACCGGGTCGAGAGCCCCTGAATCCGGCGTTGACAGTTGTGTTGTCCGGTTTTTCCTTGTTTCGACGTTTGTTTTTATTGCGTCGTGGCTTCCCATTGCCATCCCTGATTTCAGATGTACTTGGGTCGCTGGTCCCTCTACGGGCCAACCAGCTGTCTTCTCCGGTGCAAAAGCGGGTCATGAGGCTTGTTAGGGTTGTCATTGTCCTCGGCTTTTCTTGGCCGAGGTGTCTGGCGAGCCACTCGTCCCGGATACTGTGTTTGAAGGCCACTAGGGCTTCGGCATCCGGACAATCGACAATTTGATTCTTCTTAGTGAGGAATCTATTCCAAATCTTGCGGGCGGACTCTCAGGGCTGTTGAATTATGTGACTTAAATCATCCGCGTCCGGAGGTCGGACATAGGTCCCTTGAAAATTGGCCCTGAAGGCATCCTCGAGTTCCTCCCAACTTCCGATTGAGTTTTCGGGGAGGCTTTTCAACCAATGCCGAGTTGGTCCCTTTAACTTGAGAGGAAGGTATTTGATGGCGTGGAGGTCGTCCCCACGAGCCATGTGGATATGCAGGATAAAATCCTCAATCCAGACCTCGGGGTCCGTCGTTCCGTCATATGCCTCTATGTTCACAAGTTTAAAACCTTGTGGATTCATGGTCCAGTACCTCTTCGGTGAAGCACAGAGGGTGAGCAGCCCCTCTGTATCTGGACGTGTTGTGGCATGCCGTCGGCTGTTGATGTGTCCGGTACTGATTCTGAATTGGTATCCGATCAGTCTGATCATTTTGGCGACCGTAGTCCTGTGCTGGGGCGTGTCCTCTAGATCCATAGATGGACCTGGTCGCGCCAGCCTTTTTATCCAGGAGCTCACATAAATCGTGTGCGTCATCGGTAGCTACTCCATTACGGTTTCGAACTGGTTTGTTCGGCCTACTGGCCGTATTGTTCTTTGGTGGAACGACCTCGTCGTCGAATTCTGGTAGCAGCTTGCACTTTGGATAGCTCTTTGTTTGGCGATCATCACCGTACTTTTCTTCAGTGTCTAGTACTTTATTCCATCTGCGCTTGAGCGTTTCCTGTGCGGCTTTAAGCTTTTGCTTCTGCTTCTTTAGACTTCTTGCAGTGGCCATAAGCTTTCTGTGAAGTTTATCTCGTTCCAAATGTGTTTCCGGGATGATGAATGTGTCGTTGTCCGGGCTGTGCTCCTGTCCCGGGGTAGTTTGATGAGTTCGTCCCTCGGGATCACTGTGATCGGGTGTCTGCTCCGGGCTGTGTTCGGCGTGACCTGGCTCATCCTGTTCCATCGCTAGGTCCATATGGTCGATGTTGCCTTCGGAGTTGACTGGGGTGTCGATCTTTCTAGCACTATTATCACTATTTTTACTATGACTGGACTTAGAGCAGCGTCTGTGTCGTCGTTTTGGCTTTTGTCCGGGGGTTTTATCCTCCATTTTGTCACCATCGTCCTCCTTAGGCGTATCCACCATGTATATATCGTATGATGAGGTGGCAGTCCAGGGCCCCGTGGGTCGCCGACGTCCATACCGTTGGTGTCATCAGAGTCGAAGTCAAGCATGTCTGTTACGTCGTCGACAGTGGCTATGAAGTGGGTGGTGGGTGGGCAACGAACTTCTTCGTCGCCTTCTTCCCCCTTGGGCCGGACATAGTTCGGCCAAGAGTCTCTTGACAAGGAGAGAGACTTTAATGAGTTCAGCACGTCGCCAAAGGGCGAGTGCTGGAAGATATTCGCAGCGGCAAATTCCATTACTGGAGCCCAGCCAGAATCAGCGGGCTCGGGGGCGCATGGTATGGGACCTACAGCCGGACACAAGTCCAGGGGTCCGAAGACACAGGCTTCCTTGGGGATGAAGTCCGTGTTCGGCTCTGCCGCCGGTGAGTGTGCGGCCTTTGGGGCGGGGTCCATCCACCCGTCCTCGGATGATGCAATCTGCCCTGGATTTAGGTTTGGGGCTCCTGCAGGCGCGATATCCCGAGTATTGTCGACAGCAGGTCTAAGCCATGCTCGTCGTGACTGTTCGGTGTTCCTGGCGTAGGCCTGAATCTGCCAAAGATCAAGTCTTCGTGGGCATCGGTCGTGTCATTCAAGTTTCTGAACCTGACCTGATGGCCAGGGGCATAGCTGTCGATCTACTCCAGATGGCCGAGCGAATTGGCCCGCAGTGCGAAGCCGCCGAGCATGAAGATCTGTCTGGGAGAAAAGTCTCACCCTGGACCGTGTTGTTGATGATTGAAGGATCCATCGGGCCTTGCAGTGATGACACAGAGGAACTCTCAATGAAAGCACCAATGTCGGTGTCAAAACCAGCGGATCTCGGGTAGGGGGTCCCGATCTGTGCGTCTAAGGCTAATGGTAACAGGAGGCAAGAGACACAATGTTTTACCCAGGTTCGGGCCCTCTCGATGGAGGTAAAACCCTACTTCCTGCTTGATTGATCTTGATGATATGAGTATTACAAGAGTTGATCTACCACGAGATCGTAGAGGCTAAACCCTAGAAGCTAGCATATGATGATTATGATTGTTATGATCGTCCCTATACGGACCAAACCCTCTGGTTTATATAGACACCGGAGGGGGCTAGGGTTTATACAGAGTCGGTTACAAAGAAGGAAATCTAATATCTGGATCGCCAAGCTTGTCTTCCACGCAAAGGAGAGTCCCATCCGGACACAGGACGAAGTCTTGAGTCTTGTATCTTCACAGTCCAACAGTCCGGCCAAAGTATATAGTCCGGCTGTCCAGATACCCCCTAATCTAGGACTCCCTCACTTCCCTCGCACCTTGTCGGCAGGCCGATATCTTCCATGATCGGAAGCGCCACCGCGCTTCCTTGAGCATCTCTACAAGCTCCCTCATGCCTCCTGGCAGGGAGGCGGATGGCCACAAGGCCTAGGCAATACCCTGCATCACCTGCCAAACTTGTCCGTGCAGTTGTGAAAGCTCTTGTAGAAGATCGCCTGCGGATCCGGGCATCTCCTCTTTGAGACGACCTGTCAGCATACCTACAGACATAACTCTGTTAGCCCGTTTCTTCGCCGAACTGTATAAAGGTTCGTTTGAGCACATACTAAAAATGTCGTGTCGAAGCCTTTTGTTCTCCTTCACGGAGCCAGCAAGCTGGGCTCGAACATCTTCCAATTCAACGCCCAGCCGGGTATTGGCATCCTGGAGATCGTTTTTCTCCCGCCTAACCCGTGAAAGCACATGCTCGCCAGCCTCTAGCTATCGTTGAGCGTGTCGCTCATCCTCTTGTACGATCTCCGGATCCACTCCGGGATTGTCTGCAAAGTCTATTGTTAGATTTGTGAGCATGCCGAATACTAACTGGTACACGTAATTACATTCTTTTTGATTGAGACAAATATTACTAGACGAGGCCTTCTTGGACTCCTCCATTCCGGCAACTGCAGCCCGTAGCTGGGCTTTGCACTCCTCCAGCTCTTGAGACAAATGAGTATTCTTCTTTGTGAGAACCTATGCATACAATGATCGTTAAATTAGTTGTGCCAACTGTTTCAAGTCTCAGGGGCTACTGATATACATAATTATCATATTTTTCTTACCCGTATATCCTTTAAATACTGGTCTGTGGCTCTAGCAAGCCCACCTTGAGGAGCTCAGATGTACGCGTCTCCCGAGTTGAAGGCATTGAACGCCTCTTCGGAGAAATTAGGGTCGCGGAGTACGGCCCGTCAACGCCTGTGATTGATGGCGCTCTCCACTTTGGAATTTGTGGCGGATATTCTATCTGCATCCTCTGTAGGAGGACCGTCTGGCGTTGTCCCCACATTGGCCTCCGCCCTTGAGTCCGGTTCTTGAGTCCAGCTGGTGGAGGCATGGCCGGCAGGATCTCCGGTCATAGTCCGGGGAGCACTCTTTCTGCCAGGGGACAAGGGACATTGTTATATTTTAAAGACAATAATCACGGAGCAGGTTTTAAATCATACCTCTGCAACCGCGTCTTGGTCCTGACCGCCTTCCTTTTAAGCCTACCCGGCTTGGGTGCGCCCTATTGGTGAGTCACCGCGGGTTTGGCGCGGTGCCCTGATGGCCTTCCCTATAAAGCGCAAGACGTGTGTGGTGGGTAAGGTGTAAAGGAGGGATCCTTCTTGGAAGTCAGGATTCCGGTTTTACTTACGTGTGATGCAGGGAGGAGGCCAAGATAATCGGCAACGATGGCCACCAAGGCGCCATCACAGCTTGCCTGGTAAAACATCCTGTCGACGAGCTCCACAAATACGTCTGGATCTTCTTCGAGTCCGGGGTCGAGGGCCCGGTCAGGGTCCTCTGGCTGTGGAGACGGGCTGTGGACCTCCCTCACAGCTTTTCGCAGTTTGTGCTATGAATTAGCAAGGTAAATATTTGTGATGTAAGAATGCGGGAATGAATGGGGTTGAGTAAAGAAAAGTAGCTCACCCAGCTTGGGGGTTGTACATGGAAAATCCATCCTGTGGCTTAATGCGGACAAACTCCTCTTCTTCTCCTTTATACAAATCAGACAGTATTTTCGCCAGAGCGGTGGCGGAGTCCAGACCTTTACGACCGCAGCGTGTGGCGTCGTCTTCTCCATTGAAGTGCCACATGGGTTTCCCCTGATACTGGAGTGGCTGCACCCCCCGCATTATGCATATTGACATAAGCTCGATTATTGTCAACCCTGATTTGGCCAGCGTTTTTATCCTGCCCATCAGATAAAGGACCTCTCTGCTATCTTCCTCCCTGGGGCTCCAGGGATGCCAGCTGTGGTGTTTCTTCAGTGGGGCGTTGGTGAACTCAGGAAGGTCCCTCTGGATAGGGTCCGGAAAGGGGATGTCCTCCATATAAAACCACTCCGAAGGCCAGTCTTCAGATGTCTTCTTCGGAGATGGACAGATATCCAGTCCCGGCGATGCGCCATATTTCGGCTCCGTCCACTTGATATATTGATCCCCCCTGAGTGCGGGGGACAAGGCAGAATAGCCTCTTCCATAGCTCGAAATGAGCTTCACAGCCCAGAAATAGTTTGCAAAAAGCGACATAACCTGCGATGTGTAGTATGGAGGCAGGAGTGAAGTTATGCAGCTCGAGGCTGTAATACTCCAGGAGCCCGCAGAGGAAGGATTGGAAATCCGAGGCCCCTCAGCAAGTAAGGGACAAGGCATACTCGCTCCCCCCTGGATGGGTTAGGGAAACTCTCCGCTTGCTCCTCGCCATCGTAAGTGGCTAGTCCGGCTCGGAGGGGGACCATGTATGCAGGAGGGAGAAACCCCTGGGTCTGCAACTCCACCAATCCGCCGGGGTGACAATACACTTCACCCAATCACCTGGCTTGGCGCTGTGGGAGCGATAGGAGGAGCTGCAGGGGCCGGCCATGATGGGATGGTTTTTTCGGGCGCGCTCTGGTGATTCCTCGCTTGGGGAAGATGGTGTGATTTGGATCGGAGGATCCCCGTCTCTTTAATAGGCGATTTACTTACATGGTCAGGGTGGCAAATGTAAAAATGCCCCGACTTCTTGCATTCGCTCGACACGTGGAGACTGCCATTATTAAGGTACATAAGCCGAGGAGTGCAACATTAATGGGAAGCCGGACACTGCTTGTTACAATAGGTACTCAGAGATTTGGAGAAGAACCCGCCTTGCAATGCCGAAGACAATCTGCGCACCGGACTCATCATCATTGAAGCCTGGTTCAGGGGCTACTGAGGGAGTCCTGGATTAAGGGGTCCCCAGACAGCTGGACTATGTACTTTTGACGGACTATTGGACTATGAAGATACAAGAATAAAGACTTCGTCCCGTGTCCGGGTGGGACTCTCCTTTGCGTGGAAGGCAAGCTTGGCTATTCGGATATGTAGATCTCCTTCTCTGTAACCGACTCTGTGTAACCCTAGCCCCCTCCAGTGTCTATATAAACTGGAGGGTTTAGTCCGTAGGACAACAACAATCATAATCATAGGCTAGCTTCTAGGATTTAGCCTCTATGATCTCGTGGTAGATCAACTCTTGTAATACTCATATCATCAAGATCAATCAAGCAAGAAGTAGGGTATTACCTCCATATAGAGGGCCCGAACCTGGGTAAACATTGTGTCCCCCGCCTCCTGTTACCATTAGCCTTGGACGCATAGTTCGGGACCCCCTACCCGAGATCCGCTGGTTTTGACACCGACAGGGGGCTCGCCGGAGTTAAGGAAGAACCACCCACAACGGGGGGGGCTCGCCAAAGAGGTACCCCACTATCTATCTTAGGGTTCAGGGTGGGGGCGATGGTCGCCGATGGTGGTGGGGAGGTGG
>NC_041387.1:578224915-578271907 GCF_002162155.2 Triticum dicoccoides | reverse complement strand
GTTGTTTCAGGGCGGCAAGGCGGCGCTGGGGCCGGCGGTTTGGCCGGTGGTGGCTGGCGGCTTAGGAGGGTGCAGTTTGAAGAGGAACTGCAGGCCCTTCCTAAACTACATGTCAAGTGCCTCTCTGCTACCATTGCGTTCAGTTTTGACAGTAACATTCAGATTCCACAATAAATTTCAGTTTTGACAGTTAAGTTCAGAGTCAACAGTTTTTACCTCATCTGCTGTAGTCAGGTGGTTTTTGGTGATGTTAATTTTACATCTAGTTTACATCATCTATTAGAGATGCTATTATAATCCCACTTGAGATTAACAATGTTTGTCTTGTGCTGCTTCAGCCTTAACGTCTTACGGCTTACCGGAGCTGCTCCAACGACAGAACGATCCATCACAACAGAGCAGTGCCCTGGACATCGTCTACAGATTCCTCAGATCTTCCTTCACACCTCCGACAGCCACCTCTACCTCAACTTCTTCAGTGACCAACCCAATGATGCTGAGGTCGACACGGCTACGGCAAAGAGGTTGTACACTTGTTGCATCACTTATTACTCTACATTCATGTAGATCCATTAGGGCTATTTTGGTTCAATGGAAAAACATAGCAATAGGAAATTTTCCTATGGCACTCTACTATTCAATTATTCATGCATTTTGTTCAAAGGAATGGAGCAAAACATCCACCTGGATCTACTTTTCAAAATCCTATGCATGAAAACAAGACCAAGTGCATTAGTGGCAGAATAACATTCTAACAGTACACGCTTTCATATGGTTTCACTTTATTTTGGCCATGTTTCTTTGCATTCCTCTGCTCTTCCAATTCCTGTGAACCAAGCACCCAAGTCGACAGAAATCATGTGTTTACAAATGCTCTGTTTACCATGTGCATACCTATCCTATTCCGGTGTTTTTCCTATCCCTGCATTTTTAGAATCATGCAAGCCAAATCAGCCATTACAGAATTACTTCAATTACAGGTAGGTGTCGAAGGAAACTTTGTGTGGTTTGTCCTGCTCCTGCCGCGACGTCGTCCACCTCACCCGAGCTACTCCATCGACAGAAGCATCCACCAAACCATACATCACGACTCATGACCATCTTTCGCCGCCTCAGATCTCCTTCCCTACCGCCGGCACCCACCGCAACGGCATCACCATCATCGACTCAGTAGATGAAGCTGAGGAGTACACGGGTCCATAAGAGAGGTCGCACTCTTTTGTTTCTGCTTATGTTATGCATTGCTTAAAATTACCTGCTACTTTATCGTCCTGTTCACCTCTTAGACTCCAAGTCAGGTCCAAATTAATGTTCAAACTTGAGTTCTAAATTAGTTGTGGGGCACATATCGAGGCAGCAATGAATAGTATCTCTGTCTAAATCTGGTTCACCTAGGGCATGCCTATGTTGTTCATCCTGGGTGGGAAACAAATAGTAAAGCAATCATCATCTGTCTTTTTATTAAATTAAAGCAATCATGAGCCTGCTATCGTTATTTTTGGATCCATCCACTGGTTGTTACCATCACTCTAAATTTCTGCATGCTCTCCTTACATAATCTCGCCATATTTTTTTCATATGCATGTCAGATATTGTACACAGTCATGTTGAACATGTAGAGAAAAAGAGAAGACTTTTGCGCGGCAATACAATGTCATGCAGATCGCTCCATGGTGGGTTCAATGGCAAACCCTCCCCCCCCCCCTCTCCAGATTGTAATCCAAAGGAAAATATCTGTTATGAGGCGGATTTAGACGCAGCTGACGGATACATCTCTATCGTATATATAATTTCTAATTGTTACATGCCAATATTATTCAACTTTCATATATTTTTGGCAACTTTTTATACTGTTTTTGGGACTAACATATTGATCCAGTGCCCAGTGCCAGTTTCTGTCTGTTGCATGTTTTATGTTTCGCAGGAACCACATATCAAACGGAGTCCAAACGGGATAAAAACGGACGGGGAATTATTTTGGAATATTTGTGATTTTTGGGAAGTAAAATCAACACGAGACGGTGCCTGAGGTGGCCAGGAGATAGGGGCCCACGCCCACTTTAGGTGGGCGCGCCCCCCACCCTCGTGGGCCCCTCGTAAGGCGGTTGATGCTCTACTTTGGCCGCAAGAAAGCTATTTTTTGGAAAAAGATCTGGGCGAAGGTTTCAATCCAATCGAAGTTACGGATCTCCAGATATAAAAGAAACGGTGCGAGGGCAGAATTGCAGAACACAGAAACAGAGAGATAGATCCAATCTTGGAGGGGCTCTCACCCCTCCCAAGCCATGGGAGCCAAGGACCAGAGGGGAAACCCTTCTCCCATCTAGGGAGGAGGTCAATGAAGAAGAAGAAGAAGGGGGGCTCTCTCTCCCTTGCTTTCGGTGGCGCCGGAGCGCTACCGGGGGACATCATCATCACCGCGATCTTCATCCACACCTCCGCCATCTTCACCAACATCTCCATCACCTTCCCCCTTCTATATTCAGCGGTCCACTCTCCCGCATCCCGCTATACCCTCTACTTGAACATGGTGCTTTATGCTTCATATTATTATCCAATGATGTGTTGCCATCCTATGATGTCTGAGTAGATTTTCGTTGTCCTATTGGTGGTTGATGAATAGCTATGATTGATTTAATTTGCTTGTGGTTATGTTGCTGTCCTATTGTGCCCTCCGTGTCGTGCAAGCGTGAGGGGTTCCCGCTGTAGGGTGTTGCAATACGTTCATGATTCTTTTATGGTGGGTTGCTTGAGTGACAGAAGCATAAACCTGAGTAAGGGGATTGTTGCGTACGGGATAAAGGGGACTTGATGATTTAATGCTATGGTTGGGTTTTACCTTAATAAATCTTTAGTAGTTGCGGACGCTTGCTAGAGTTCCAATCATAAGTGCATATGATCCAAGAAGAGAAAGTATGTTAGCTTATGCCTCTCCCACATAAAACTTGCTATCGGTCTAGTAACGTAGTCAATTGCTTAGTGACACTTTCATAACTCCTACCACCACTTTTCCACACTCGCTTTATTTACTTTATTGCATCTTTATCTAAACAGCCCCTACCTTTTATTTACGTGCTCTTTATTATCTTGCAAACCTATCCTATCACACCTACAAAGTACTTCTAGTTTCATACTTGTTCTAGGTAAAGCGAACATCAAGCGTGCGTAGAGTCGTAACAGTGGCCGATAGGACTTGAGAGAGTATTTGTTCTACCTTTAGCTCCTCATTGGGTTCGACACTCTTACTTATCGAAAGAGGCTACAACTATCCCGTATACTTGCGGGTCATCAAGACCTTTTTCTGGCGCCATTACCGGGGAGTCATAGTGTGGGATGAATATTCTCGTGTGTGCTTGTTTGCTTTATCACTAAGTAATCTTTATTTGATGTTCTAAGTTGTTCTTTATCTTTAGTTATGGATATGGAACACGAAATACCAAAAAAATTAGGTGTACTTGCTACTCATGGAGATGGGGAACCTCCTAAAACCCTCGATGATCATCATGTGAAAAATATTTTGTACTACTTTGATAATCCTGAGAAAATCTCATTCAACTTTATAATGGGAGTAACGTTGGATCAACGTGAATACTTTAGGGATTATCGCTTGACACAAAAAGGGAAACTATTATGGGATCAAATTCAAATGTTGAAGTGGTATGCTAGGCAACTATGCTTGATACATGATTATACTTGTTGCTCTAGGATGAAGGCTCCACACCTTCCCTTTTCATGCAAATTTAATGATAATGAAACCTTAGCTTCTTATGCTAATGGTATCTATGATTACTATGATGTGGAACAAATAGAAGAATTTGTTGCTTTTATGGGTGCTTATGAGATTGAATCTATGTTTAAAGCGTTTAACGATTTTGATGATTCAGTTTATAGACCAATTTTTTTTGCTATACTTATATATTGCTATGAAAATTATGAATACAATTACAATATTAATGCGTTTATTGAGAAAGTCTCCGCTGTCCAAGAAGAGACTAATATTTTGCAGGAAGCTATGGAAGAAGAAATTGATGAAACCGTGAGCTCATTGGATGAAAAAGATGATGAGGAGAGCGAAGAACAAAAGGAGGAAGAACGGATTGATCACCCGTGCCCACCTTCTAATGAGAGTAACTCTTCAACTCATACATTGTTTAATTCCCCTTCGTGCTTACCGAAGGATGATTGCTATGATGATTGTATGATCCCGTGGATTCTCTTGAAATATCCCTTTTTGATGATGCTTGCTATGCTTGTGGCTAAGATGCCAATATGAATTATGCTTATGGAGATGAACTTGCTATAGTTCCTTATGTTAAACATGAAATTGTTGCTATTGCACCCACGCATGATAGTCCTATTATCTTTTTGAATTCTCCAAATTACACTATATCGGAGAAGTTTGTACTTATTAAGGATTACATTGATGGGTTGCCTTTTACTATTACACATGTTGATTTTGATGAATATAATATGCATGTGCTTGCTGCTCCTACTTGCAATTATTATGAGAGAGGAACTATATCTCCGCCTCTTTATGTTTCCAATATGATAAAATTGCAAGAAACTGTTTATACTATGCATTGGCCTTTACTTGGTGTGCATGAATTGTTCTTTTATGACATGCCGATGCATAGGAACAGAGTTAGACTTCGTCATTACTTGATATATGTTACTTTGTGCTCACTACTAAATTACAAATCATTGTTAATTAAAATTGGCTTTGATATACCTTGGGATCCGGGTGGATTCATTACTTGAGCACTATATGCCTAGCTTAATGCCTTTAAAGAAAGCGCTGCCAGGGAGACAACCCAGAAGTTTTAGAGACTCATTTATTTCTGTTGTGTGCTTTCATATAGTTTAAAAAAAGATGGGAACCTAAAAACTTTTCAAAAAGGAAAGTGAAAGTAAGAAAGACAAGCATTGTTGAAGTGGGAGAGCTCCTTGAACTTTGTTCATGCTCACGGAAACTTTGTGAATCTTGATTATAGAAACTTTTCATCAAAAATAATTATCCCCTTGTATAATTCCATTGTATTATAAAGACAATGTGCCAAGGTTTGCCTTTAGGATGTTTACAATGCTTGTTGGTTTGTACGGTGCAGGACAGAAACTTTGGCTGTAGTGCACGATTTTACATTTTTAACTGGAACGTCAAACGGTTCTGATTCTTTTTGCACTGTCTTGCTATACAACTTGTTTTGTTTTACTAATTTTGGTAGAATTTTTGGGGTACCAGAAGTATGGTGGATGTTCAGATTGCTACAGACTGTTCTGTTTTTGACAGATTCTATTTTTGATGCATAGTTTGCTTGTTTTGATGAATCTATCAATTTATATCAGTGGATTAAGCCAGGGAAAAGCTATATTACAGTAGACACAATGCAAATACAAAATATGAATTGGTTTTCAACAATACTTAGAGTAGTGATTTGCTTTATTATACTAACGGATCTTACCGAGTTTTGTGTTGAAGTTTTGTGTGGATGAAGTGTCTAATCGAGGATGTCTCGATATGAGGAAAAGGAAGAGAGGCAAGAGATCAAGCTTGGGGTTTCCCGAGGCACCCCAAGTAAATATTCAAGGAGACTCAAGCGTCTAAGCTTGGGGATGCCCCGGAAGGCATCCCCTCTTTCTTCAACAAGTATCGGCATGTTTTCGGATTCGTTTCGTTCATGTGATATGTGCAACTTTGGAGCGTCTTTTGCATTTAGTTTTCATTTTTCTTTTATGCACCATGCTGGTATGTGATAGTCCTTGGTTGATTTATAGAATGCTCATTGCACTCCACTTAAATCTTTTGAGTATGGCTTTATAGAATGCTTCACGTGCTTCACTTATATCATTTGAAGTTTGGATTGCTTGTTTCTCTTCACATAGAAAACCGCCATTTGTAGAATGCTCTTTTGCTTCACTTATATTTGTTAGAGCGTGGGCATATCTTTTGTAGAAAGAACTAAATCTCTTGCTTCACTTATATCAATTTAGAGAGATGACATGAATTGGTCATTCACATGGTTAGTCATAAAATCCTACATAAACTTGTAGATCGCTGAATATGATATTATTGTTTCCTTGCAATAGTTTTGCGATATAGAGGTGATAATATGTGGGAGGTACAAGAAGATGGTTGTGTTTAGTAAGGATGTTGGTGTTAAGGTTTGTGATTCCCGAATCATGCACGTATGGTCTACTAACTATGTAACCAAATTGGCGCGCATTGTATTTTGATTGTTTATCTTTGCGTGAAGGTCGGGGGCGCGCGATGGTTAACTCCTACCAACCTCCCCCCTAGGAGCATGCGCGTAGTACTTTGTTTCAAGGGCTAATAAATTTTTGCAATAAGTATGTGAGTTCTTTATGACTAATGTTGAGTCCATGGATAATACACACTTTTACCTTTCCATCATTGCTAGCCTCTTCGGTACCGTGCATTGCCCTTTCTCACCTCGAGAGTTGGTGCAAACTTCGTCGGTGCATCCAAACCCCGTGATATGATACGCTCTATCACACATAAGCCTCATTATATCTTCCTCAAAACAGCCACCATACCTACCTATTATGGCATTTCCATAGCAATTCCGAGATATATTGCCATGCAACTTTCATCATAATCATATACATGACTTGAGCATTCATTGTCATATTGCTTTGCATGATCGTAAGATAGCTAGCATGATGTTTTCATGGCTTGTCCATTTTTTTGATGTCATTGCTACGCTAGATCATTGCACATCCCGGTACACCGCCGGAAGCATTCATATAGAGTCATATCTTTGTTCTAGTATCGAGTTGTAATGTTGAGTTGTAAGTACATAAAAATGTGATGATCACCATTATAGAGCATTGCCCCAGAAAAAAAAGAAAAAAAGAAAAAAAAGAAAAAAAGGAAAGGCTAAAGAAGCCTAAATAAAGAAGGGAGCCAAAGAAGCCCACCCAAAAAAAAGAAAAGAAAAAGAAAAAGAAAAGGGGCAATGTTACAATCCTTTTTCCACACTTGTGCTTCAAAGTAGCACCATGTTCTTCATATAGAAAGTCCCTTATGTTGTCACTTTCATATACTAGTGGGAATTTTCATTATAGAACTTGGCTTGTATATTCCAACGATGGGCTTCCTCAAATGCCCTAGGTCTTCATGAGCAATCAAGTTGGATGCACACCCACTTAGTTTTCAGTTTGAGCTTTCATACACTTATAGCTCTTAGTGCATCCGTTGCATGGCAATCCCTACTCCTCACATTGACATCAATTGATGGGCATCTCCATAGCCCGTTGATTAGCCGCGTTGATGTGAGACTTTCTCCCTTTTTGTCTTCTCCACATAACCTCCACCATCATATTCTATTCCACCCATAGTGTTATATCCATGGCTCACGCTCATGTATTGCATGAGGGTTGAAAAAGTTTGAGAATACTAAAGTATGAAACAATTGCTTGGCTGACACCGGGATAGGCATGAGGGGTACCTTGTGTTAAGAAAAGGGAGCATACCAGACTATATGATTTTTTAGGGATAACGTTCTGAAGCATTGATGTTTTGAAAGACATGATTGTTTGTTGGGATGCCCTAAGTATTATTGTTTTTATGTCAAATGATAGACTATTGTTATGAATCACTCGTGTCTTAATATTCATGCCATGATTAGACATATGATCAAGATTATGCTAGGTAGCATTCCACATCAAAAATTATCTTTTTTATCATTTACCTACTCGAGGACGAGCAGGAATTAAGCTTGGGGATGCTGATACGTCTCCGTCGTATCTATAATTTTTGATTGTTCCATGCCAATATTATTCAACTTTCATATACTTTTGGCAACTTTTTATACTATTTTTAGGACTAACATATTGATCCAGTGCCCAGTGCGAGTTCCTGTCTGTTGCATGTTTTATGTTTCGCAGAAACCCCATATCAAACGGAGTCCAAACGGGATAAAAATGGACGGAGAATTATTTTGGAATATTTGTGATTTTTGGGAAGTAAAATCAACACGAGACGGTGCCCGAGGTGGCCAGGAGATAGGGGCCCACGCCCACTTTAGGTGGGCGCGCCCCCCACCCTCGTGGGCCCCTCGTAAGGAGGTTGATGCTCTACTTTGGCCAGAAGAAAGCTAATTTTTGGAAAAAGATCTGGGCGAAGGTTTCAATCCAATCGGAGTTACGGATCTCCAGATATAAAAGAAACGGTGCCAGGGCAGAATTGCAGAATGCAGAAACAGAGAGATAGATCCAATCTCGGAGGGGCTCTCGCCCCTCCCAAGTCATGGGATCCAAGGACCAGAGGGGAAACCCTTCTCCCATCTAGGGAGGAGGTCAAGGAAGAAGAATAAGAAGAAGGGGGGCTCTCTCTCCCTTGCTTCTGGTGGCGCCGGAGCGCCGCCGGGGGCCATCATCATCACCGCAATCTTCACCCACACCTCCGCCATCTTCACCAACATCTCCATTACCTTCCCCCTTCTATATTCAGCGGTCCACTCTCCCGCGTCCAGCTGTGCCCTCTACTTGAACATGGTGCTTTATGCTTCATATTATTATCCAATGATGTGTTGCCATCCTATGATGTCTGAGTAGATTTTCGTTGTCCTATTGGTGGTTGATGAATAACTATGATTGATTTAATTTGCTTGTGGTTATGTTGCTGTCCTATTGTGCCCTCCGTGTCGCGCAAGCGTGAGGGATTCCCGCTGTAGGGTGTTGCAATACGTTCATGATTCTTTTATGGTGGGTTGCTTGAGTGACAGAAGCATAAACCCGAGTAAGGGGATTGTTGCGTACGGGATAAAGGGGACTTGATGCTTTAATGCTATGGTTGGGTTTTACCTTAATGAATCTTTAGTAGTTGCGGACGCTTGCTAGAGTTCCAATCATAAGTGCATATGATACAAGAAGAGAAAGTATGTTAGCTTATGCCTCTCCCACATAAAACTTGCTATCGGTCTAGTAACGTAGTCAATTGCTTAGGGACACTTTCATAACTCCTACCACCACTTTTCCACGCTCGCTTTATTTACTTTATTGCATCTTTATCTAAACAACCCCTACCTTATATTTACGTGCTCTTTATTATCTTGCAAACCTATCCTATCACACCTACAAAGTACTTCTAGTTTCATACTTGTTCTAGGTAAAGCGAACGTCAAGCGTGCGTAGAGTCGTATCAGTGGCCGATAGGACTTGAGAGAGTATTTGTTCTACCTTTAGCTCCTCGTTGGGTTCGACACTCTTACTTATCGAAAGAGGCTACAACTATCCCGTATACTTGCGGGTCATCACTGACCACTCCTATTTACCTCCCTAAGGTGTTTGCTCTACCTTGGCATGATGATGTTAGTCATATCATGCATATGTTGCCTTGCAGTGCCTACTTTTGACATTATATATGTCATCTGCTTAGTTTAGACATGTTTTGTAATGTCACCTGTTTAGTTTATATATCATATGTGGGAATTATGCAGTCTCATGTCTTTTAGCCAACCATAATATATGTGAAATGTGCAATGCCATCCTATTTAACCAAACATCATATATTTAAATGACATCTTGCCCATCCTTTTCTTCATTACATTTCCATTTGTCGACAATGTTTGTACATTAAACTACTCTTCCTGTGGATAAGCCATTTGGGTGGGAGATGGAAAAATGTGGAGTGAAAACAAGGCCTTCAGAGCAGACAGTGCTACCTGTCGAAGCAGATCTCTTGTTGGGTCCCGATAGCTCATCAGAGATGGATTCAGAGACAGATGACCAATCCTATTCCCCACCGAGGTGTATGCTCTAACTTGGCACGATTATACTGCTCATATCATGCATATGGTGTCTTGCATTGCATAGTTTAGACACCATATACACAATATCCAACACCATGTTCTTAGTTCAGACATCATACCGAATGCCCTCTGTTTACCATATAAATCACATATGTGAATTAAAACATGCGATCCTGATTATTTAGATAACATGTATGTGAATTATGTCATGCGATCCTGTTTAGTTATTCATCATATCTTTGAGTTATGTTATGCTATGTTATCTAGTTTAGATAGACATCATATATGTGAAATTATGTCATGCTATCCGTTTTAGTTAAACAATATACATGTCAACTATTTCATGCGCTCTTTTTTCCACACTATCTATTGCATCTGTCTCTCATACAATGTTTGTACATTCAACTATGTTTCCTGTTTATCAGCCATTTGAATTGGAGCGGGTGATGCCAGTATCTAGTGGAGTAAAAACACGGTCTTCAAATAAAACAGTGCTACCTCTTGGTAGAGATAGCACCCCGGTTGTACATGCACGAGAACCAGCCCTACCACACATAACCCATACTCTCGCACATTGTACCCCTACTACGATGGACAGAGAACCAGCTTCTGAAGGAAATATGCCCTAGAGGCAATAATAAAATTATTATTTATTTCCTTATAATCATGATAAATGTTTATTATTCATGCTAGAATTGTATTTACCGGAAACATAATACATGTGTGAATACATAGACAAACAAAGTGTCACTAGTATGCCTCCACTTGACTAGCTCGTTAATCAAAGATGGTTATGTTTCCTAACCATGAACAATGAGTTGTTATTTGATTAACGAGGTCACATCATTAGCAGAATGATCTGATTGACATGACCCATTCCATTAGCTTAGCACCCGATCGTTTAGTATGTTGCTATTGCTTTCTTCATGACTTATACATGTTCCTATGACTATGAGATTATGCAACTCCCGTTTACCGGAGGAACACTTTGGGTACTACCAAACGTCACAACGTAACTGGGTGATTATAAAGGAGTACTACAGGTGTCTCCAATGGTCGATGTTGGGTTGGCGTATTTCGAGATTAGGATTTGTCACTCCGATTGTCGGAGAGGTATCTCTGGGCCCTCTCGGTAATACACATCACATAAGCCTTGCAAGCATTACAACTAATATGTTAGTTGTGAGATGATGTATTACGGAACGAGTAAAGAGACTTGCCGGTAACGAGATTGAACTGGGTATTGGATACCGACGATCGAATCTCGGGCAAGTAACATACCGATGACAAAGGGAACAACGTATGTTGTTATGCGGTCTGACCGATAAAGATCTTCGTAGAATATGTAGGAGCCAATATGGGCATCCATGTCCCGCTATTGGTTATTGACCAGAGACGTGTCTCGGTCATGTCTACATTGTTCTCGAACCCGTAGGGTCCGCACGCTTAAGGTTACGATGACAGTTATATTATGAGTTTATACATTTTGATGTACCGAAGGTTGTTCGGAGTCCCGGATGTGATCATGGACATGACGAGGAGTCTCGAAATGGTCGAGACGTAAAGATTGATATATTGGAATCCTATATTTGGATATCGGAAGTGTTCCGGGTGAAATCGGGATTTTACCGGAATACCGGGAGGGTTACCGGAACCCCCCGGGAGCTATTTGGGCCATAGTGGGCCTTAGTGGAAAAGAGAAGGGGCTGCCCTAGATGGGCTGCGCGCCCCCCCCCCCCTTCCCCTAGTCCTATTAGGACTAGGAGAGGTGGCCGGCCCCCTCCTCCTCTTTTCCCCTCCGAGGAATCCTAGTTGGACTAGGATTGGAGGGGGAATCCTACTCCCAGAGGGAGTAGGACTCTCCTGCGCCTCCCCGCTTGGCCGGCCAGCCTCCCCTCCTCTCCTCCTTTATATACGGAGGCAGGGGCACCTCTAAACACACAAGTTGACACAAGTTGATCCACGTGATCGATTCCTTAGCCGTGTGCGGTGCCCCCTGCCACCATATTCCTCGATAATACTGTAGCGGAGTTTAGGCGAAGCCCTGCTGCTGTAGTTCATCAAGATCGTCACCACGCCGTCGTGCTGACGAAACTCTTCCCCGACACTTTGCTGGATCGGAGTCCGGGGATCGTCATCGAGCTGAACGTGTGCTCGAACTCGGAGGTGCCGTAGTTTCGGTGCTTGATCGGTTGGATCGTGAAGACGTACGACTACTTCCTCTACGTCGTGTCATCGCTTCCGCAGTCGGTCTGCGTTGGGTACGTAGACAACACTCTCCTCTCGTTGCTATGCATCACATGATCCTGTGTGCGCGTAGGAAAATTTTGAAATTACTACGAAACCCAACAGTGGCATCCGAGCCTAGGTTATTTATGTTGATGTTATATGCACGAGTAGAACACAAGTGAGTTGTGGACGATACAAGTCATACTGCCTACCAGCATGTCATACTTTGGTTCGGCGGTATTGTTGGACGAGACGACCCGGACCAACCTTACGCGTACGCTTACGCGAGACCGGTTCCCTCGACGTGCTTTGCACAGAGATGGCTTGCGGGTGACTGTCTCTCCAACTTTAGTTGAACCAAGTATGGCTACGCCCGGTCCTTGCGAAGGTTAAAACGGAGTCTATTTGACAAACTATCGTTGTGGTTTTGATGCGTAGGTGAGATTGGTTCTTACTTAAGCCCGTAGCAGCCACGTAAAACATGCAACAACAAAGTAGAGGACGTCTAACTTGTTTTTGCAGGGCATGTTGTGATGTGATATGGTCAAAGCATGATGCTGAATTTTATTGTATGAGATGATCATGTTTTGTAACCGAGTTATCGGCAACTGGCAGGAGCCATATGGTTGTCGCTTTATTGTATGCAATGCAATCGCGATGTAATGCTTTACTTTATTACTAAACGGTAGTGATAGTCGTGGAAGCATAAGATTGGCGAGACGACAACGATGCTACGATGGAGATCAAGGTGTCGCGCCGGTGACGATGGTGATCATGATGGTGCTTCGGAGATGGAGATCACAAGCACAAGATGATGATGGCCATATCATATCACTTATATTGATTGCATGTGATGTTTATCTTTTTATGCATCTTATCTTGCTTTGATTGACGGTAGCATTATAAGATGATCTCTCACTAAATTATCAAGAAGTGTTCTCCCTGAGTATGCACCGTTGCAAAAGTTCTTCGTGCTGAGACACCACGTGATGATCGGGTGTGATAGGCTCTACGTTCAAATACAACGGGTGCAAAACAGTTACACACGCAGAATACTCAGGTTAAACTTGACGAGCCTAGCATATGCAGATATGGCCTCGGAACACGGAGACCGAAAGGTCGAGCGTGAATCATATAGTAGATATGATCAACATAATGATGTTCACCGATGAAACTACTCCATCTCACGTGATGATCGGACATGGTTTAGTTGATTTGGATCACGTGATCACTTAGAGGATTAGAGGGATGTCTATCTAAGTGGGAGTTCTTTAATAATATGATTAATTGAACTTAAAATTTATCATGAACTTAGTCCCTGATAGTATCTTGCTTGTTTATGTTGATTGTAGATAGATGGCTCGTGCTGTTGTTCCGTTAAATTTTAATGCGTTCCTTGAGAAAGCAAAGTTGAAAGATGATGGTAGCAATTACACGGACTGGGTCCGTAACTTGAGGATTATCCTCATTGCTGCACAGAAGAATTACGTCCGGGTGAAATCGGGATTTTACCGGAACCCCCCGGGAGCCATATGGGCCATCATGGGCCTTAGTGGAAAGGAGAAAGGGGCAGCCCAAGGGGGCTGCGCGCCTCCCCCCTTCCCCTAGTCCTAGTAGGACTAGGAGAGGTGGCCGGCCACCCCTCTCCCTCTTTCCCCCTTGGGAATCCTAGTTGGAATAGGATTGGGGGGGAGTCCTACTCCCGGTAGGAGTAGGACTCCTCCTGCGCCACCTCCTCCTGGCCGGCGCCTCCTCCCCCCTTGGCTCCTTTATATACGGAGGCAGGGGCACCTCTAAACACACAAGTTGACACAAGTTGATCCACGTGATCGATTCCTTAGCCGTGTGCGGTGCCCCCTGCCACCATATTCCTCGATAATACTGTAGCGGAGTTTAGGCGAAGCCCTGCTGCTGTAGTTCATCAAGATCGTCACCACGCTGTCGTGCTGACGAAACTCTTCCCCGACACTTTGCTGGATCGGAGTCCGGGGATCGTCATCGAGCTGAACGTGTGCTCGAACTCGGAGGTGCCGTAGTTTCGGTGCTTGATCGGTTGGATCGTGAATACGTACGACTACTTCCTCTACGTCGTGTCATCGCTTCCGCAGTCGGTCTGCGTTGGGTACGTAGACAACACTCTCCTCTCGTTGCTATGCATCACATGATCCTGTGTGCGCGTAGGAAAATTTTTGAAATTACTACGAATCCCAACAGTGGCATCCGAGCCAGGTTATTGATGTTGATGTTATATGCACGAGTAGAACACAAGTGAGTTGTGGACGATACAAGTCATACTGCCTACCAGCATGTCATATTTTGGTTCGGCGGTATTGTTGGACGAGACGACCCAGACCAACCTTACGCATACGCTTAGGCGAGACCGGTTCCCTCGACGTGCTTTGCACAGAGATGGCTTGCGGGCGACTGTCTCTCCAACTTTAGTTGAACCAAGTATGGCTACGCCCGGTCCTTGCGAAGGTTAAAACGGAGTCTATTTGACAAACTATCGTTGTGGTTTTGATGCGTAGGTGAGATTGGTTCTTACTTAAGCCCGTAGCAGCCACGTAAAAAATTGCAACAACAAAGTAGAGGACGTCTAACTTGTTTTTGCAGGGCATGTTGTGATGTGATATGGTCAAGGCATGATGCTGAATTTTATTGTATGAGATGATCATGTTTTGTAACCAAGTTATCGGCAACTGGTAGGAGCCATATGGTTGTCGCTTTATTGTATGCAATGCAATCGCGATGTAATGCTTAACTTTATTACTAAACGGTAGTGATAGTCGTGAAAGCATAAGATTGGCGAGACGACAACGATGCTACGATGGAGATCAAGGTGTCGCGCCGGTGACGATGGTGATCATGACGGTGCTTCGGAGATGGAGATCACAAGCACAAGATGATGATGACCATATCATATCACTTATATTGATTGCATGTGATGTTTATCTTTTTATGCATCTTATCTTGCTTTGATTGACGGTAGCATTATAAGATGATCTCTCACTAAATTATCAAGAAGTGTTCTCCCTGAGTATGCACTGTTGCCAAAGTTCGTCGTGCCCAGACACCACGTGATGATCGGGTGTGATAAGCTCTACGTCCATCTACAACGGGTGCAAGCCAGTTTTGCACACGCAGAATACTCAGGTTAAACTTGACGAGCCTAGCATATGCAGATATGGCCTCGGAACACGGAGACCGAAAGGTCGAGCGTGAATCATATAGTAGATATGATCAACATAATGATGTTCACCAATGAAATTACTCCATCTCACATGATGATCGGACATGGTTTAGTTGATTTGGATCACGTGATCACTTAGAGGATTAGAGGGATGTCTATCTAAGTGGGAGTTCTTAAATAATATGATTAATTGAACTTTAATTTATCATGAACTTAGTCCTGGTAGTATTTTGCAAATTATGTTGTAGATCAATAGCTCGCGTTGTTGCTTCCCTGTGTTTATTTTGATATGTTCCTAGAGAAAATCATGTTGAAAAATATTAGTAGCAATGATGCGGATTGGATCCGTGATATGAGGTTTATCCTCATTGCTGCACAGAAGAATTATGTCCTTGATGCACCGCTAGGTGACGGACCTATTGCAGGAGCAGATGCAGACGTTATGAACGTTTGGCTAGCTCAATATGATGACTACTTGATAGTTTAAGTGCACCATGCTTAACGGCTTAGAATCGGGACTTCAAAGACGTTTTGAACATCATGGACCATATGAGATGTTCCAGGAGTTGAAGCTAATATTTCAAGCAAATACCCGAGTTGAGAGATATGAAGTCTCCAACAAGTTCTATAGCTAAAAGATGGAGGAGAATCGCTTAACTAGTGAGCATGTGCTCAGATTGTCTGGGTACTACAATCGCTTGAATCAAGTGGGAGTTAATCTTCCAGATAAGATAGTGATTGACAAAATTCTCTAGTCACCATCACTAAGTTAGTAGAACTTCGTGATGAACTATGACATGCAAGGGATAACGAAAACGATTCCCGAGCTCTTCGTGATGTTGAAATCGACGAAGGTAGAAATCAAGAAAGAGCATCAAGTGTTGATGATTGACAAGACCACTAGTTTCAAGAGAAGGGCAAAGGGAAAGAAAGGGAACTTCAAGTGGAAAGACAAGCAAGTTGTCACTCCCGTGAAGAAGACCAAAGCTGGACCAAAGCCTGAAACTGAGTGCTTACACTGCAAAGGACTGGTCACTGGAAGAGGTACTACCCCAAGTGATTGGCGGATAAGAAGGATGGCAAAGTGAACATAAGTATATTTGATATACAGATTATTGATGTGTGCCTTACTAGTGTTTATAGTAGCCCCTGAGTATTTGATACTTGTTCGGTTGCTAAGATTAGTAACGCGAAACGGGAGTTGCAGAATAAACAGAGACTAGTTAAGGGTGAAGTGACGATGTGTGTTGGAAATAGTTCCAAGATTGATATGATCATCATCGCACACTCCCTATACTTTCGGGATTAGTGTTAAACCTAAATAAGTGTTATTTGGTGCTTGCGTTGAGCATGAATATGATTTGATCATGTTTATTGCAATACGGTTATTCATGTAAGTTAGAGAATAATTGTTGTTCTGTTTTCATGAATAAAACCTTCTATGGTCATACACCCAATGAAAATGGTTTGTTGGATCTCGATCGTCTGATACACACATTCATAATATTGAAGCCAAAAGATGCAAAGTTAATAATGATAGTGCAACTTATTTGTGGCACTACCATTTGGGTCATATCGGTGTAAAGCGCATGAAGAAACTCCATAAAGATGGATTTTCGGAATCACTTGGTTATGAATCATTTGATGCTTGCGAACCGTGCCTTTTGGGCAAGATGACTAAAACTCCGTTCTCCGGAACAATGGAACAAGCTACTGACTTATTGGAAATAATACATACCGATGTATGCAGACCAATGAGTATGCAGGCTCGTGGCAAGTATCGTTATTTTTTTGAACTTCACAAGATGATTTGAGCAGATATGGGTATATCTACTTGATGAAACATAAGTCTGAAATAATTGAAAGGTTCAAAGAATTTCAGAGTGAAGTGGAAAAATCATCGTAGCAAGAAAATAAAGTTTCTGCGATCTGATCGCGGAGACAAATATTTGAGTTACGAGTTTGGTCTTCAATTAAAACAATGTGGAATAGTTTCACAGTTCACACCACCTGGAACACCACAATGGAATGGTGTATCCGAACGTTGTAATCGTACTTTACTAGATATGGTGCGATCTATGATGTCTCTTACCGATCTACCACTATCGTTTTGGGGTTATGCATTAGAGACAGCTACATTCACGTTAAATAGGGCACCATCTAAATCCGTTGAGACGACACCATGTGAACTATGGTTTGGCAAGAAACCGAAGCAGTCGTTTCTTAAAGTTTGGGGTTGCGATGCTTATATGAAAAAGTTTCATCCTGATAAGCTCAAACTCAAATCAGAGAAGTACGTCTTCATAGGATATCCAAAGGAAACTATTGGATACACCTTCTATCACAGATCCGAAGGCAAGACATTCGTTGCTAAGAATGGATCCTTTCTGGAGAAGGAGTTTCTCTCGAAAGAAGTGAGTGGGAGGAAAGTAGAACTTGATGAGGTAACTGTACCTGCTCCCTTACTGGAAAGTAGTTCATCACAGAAAACTGTTTCAGTGACACCTACACCAGTTGGAGAGGAAGCCAATGATAATGATCATGAAACTTCAGATCAAGATACTGCTGAACCTCATAGATCAACCAGAGTAAGATCCGCACCAGAGTGGTACGGTAATCCTATTCTGGAAGTCATGATACTGGATCATGATGAACCTACGAACTATGAAGAAGCGATGGTGAGCCAAGATTCCGCAAAGTGGCTTGAAGCCATGAAATCTGAGATGGGATCCATGTATGAGAACAAAGTATGGACTTTGGTTGACTTGCCTGATGATCGGCAAGCAATTGAGAATAACTGGATCTTCAAGAAGAAGACTGATGCTGATGGTAATGTTACTGTCTACAAAGCTAGACTTGTCGAAAAAGGTTTTTGACAAAGTTCAAGGTGTTGAATACAATGAGATTTTCTTACTCGTATCGATGCTTAAAAGTCTGTCCGAATCATGTTAGCAATTGCCACATTTTATGATTATGAAATTTGGCAGATGGATGTCAAAACTGCATTCCTGAATGGATTTCTGGAAGAAGAGTTGTATATGATGCAACCGGAAGGTTTCGTCGATCCAAAGGGAGCTAACAAAGTGTGCAAGCTCCAGCGATCCATTTATGGACTGGTGCAAGAATCTCGGAGTTGGAATATACGCTTTGATAAGTTGATCAAAGCATATAGTTTTTGTACAGACTTACGGTGAAGCCTGTATTTACAAGAAAGTGAGTGGGAGCACTACAACATTTCTGATAAGTATATGTGAATGACATATTGTTGATCGGAAATAATGTAGAATTATTCTGTAAAGCATAAAGAAGTGTTTGAAAGGAGTTTTTCAAAGAAAGACTTCGGTGAAGCTGCTTACACATTGAGCTTCAAGATCTATAGAGATAGATCAAGACGCTTGATAAGTTTTTTCAATGAGTACATACCTTGACAAGATTTTGAAGTAGTTCAAAATGGAACAGTCAAAGAAAAGTTTCTTGCCTGTGTTACAAGGTGTGAAGTTGAGTAAGACTCAAAGCCCGACCACGGCAGAAGATAGAAAGAGAATGAAAGTCATTCCCTATGCCTCAGTCATAGGTTCTATAAAGTATGCCATGCTGTGTACCAGATCTATTGTATACCTTACACTAATTGGCATGGGAAAACAATAGTGATCTAGGAGTAGATCACTGGACAGCGGTCAAAATTATCCTTAGTGGAATAAGGATATGTTTCTCAATTATGGAGGTGGAAAGAAGGTTCGCCGTAAAGGGTTACGTCGATACAAGTTTTGACACAGATCTGGATGACTCTAAGTCTCGATCTAGATACATATTTAAAGTGGGAGCAATTAGCTAGAGTAGCTCCGTGCAGAGCATTGTTGACATAAATATTTGCAAAATACTTACGGATCTGAATGTGACAGACCCGTTGACTAAGATTCTCTCACAAGCAAAACATGATCGCACCTTAGTACTCCTTGGGTGTTAATCACATAGCAATGTGAACTAGATGACTGAATCTAGTAAAACCCTTTGGGTGTTGATCACATATCGATGTGAACTATGGGTATTAATCACATGGTGATGTGAACTATTGCTGTTAAATCACATGGCAGTGTAATCTAGATTATTGACTCTAGTGCAAGTGGGAGACTGAAGGAAATATGCCCTAGAGGCAATAATAAAATTATTATTTATTTCCTTATAATCATGATAAATGTTTATTATTCATGCTAGAATTGTATTTACCGGAAACATAATACATGTGTGAATACATAGACAAACAAAGTGTCACTAGTATGCCTCTACTTGACTAGCTCGTTAATCAAAGATGGTTATGTTTCCTAACCATGAACAATGAGTTGTTATTTGATTAACGAGGTCACATCATTAGCAGAATGATCTGATTGACATGACCCATTCCATTAGCTTAGCACCCGATCGTTTAGTATGTTGCTATTGCTTTCTTCATGACTTATACATGTTCCTATGACTATGAGATTATGCAACTCCCGTTTACCGGAGGAACACTTTGGGTACTACCAAACATCACAACGTAACTGGGTGATTATAAAGGAGTACTACAGGTGTCTCCAATGGTCGATGTTGGGTTGGCGTATTTCGAGATTAGGATTTGTCACTCCGATTGTCGGAGAGGTATCTCCGGGCCCTCTCGGTAATACACATCACATAAGCCTTGCAAGCATTACAACTAATATGTTAGTTGTGAGATGATGTATTACGGAACGAGTAAAGAGACTTGCCGGTAACGAGATTGAACTGGGTATTGGATACCGACGATCGAATCTCGGGCAAGTAACATACCGATGACAAAGGGAACAACGTATGTTGTTATGCGGTCTGACCGATAAAGATCTTCGTAGAATATGTAGGAGCCAATATGGGCATCCAGGTCCCGCTATTGGTTATTGACCAGAGACGTGTCTCGGTCATGTCTACATTGTTCTCGAACCCGTAGGGTCCGCACGCTTAAGGTTACGATGACAGTTATATTATGAGTTTATACATTTTGATGTACCGAAGGTTGTTCGGAGTCCCGGATGTGATCACGGACATGACGAGGAGTCTCGAAATGGTCGAGACGTAAAGATTGATATATTGGAAGCCTATATTTGGATATCGGAAGTGTTCCGGGTGAAATCGGGATTTTACCGGAATACCGGGAGGGTTACCGGAACCCCCCGGGAGCTATTTGGGCCATAGTGGGCCTTAGTGGAAAAGAGAAGGGGCTGCCCTAGTTGGGCTGCGCGCCTCCCCCTTCCCCTAGTCCTATTAGGACTAGGAGAGGTGGCCGGCCCCCTCCTCCTCTTTTCCCCTCCGAGGAATCCTAGTTGGACTAGGATTGGAGGGGGAATCCTACTCCCAGAGGGAGTAGGACTCTCCTGCGCCTCCCCCCCTTGGCCGGCCAGCCTCCCCTCCTCTCCTCCTTTATATACGGAGGCAGGGGCACCTCTAAACACACAAGTTGACACAAGTTGATCCACGTGATCGATTCCTTAGCCGTGTGCGGTGCCCCCTGCCACCATATTCCTCGATAATACTGTAGCGGAGTTTAGGCGAAGCCCTGCTGCTGTAGTTCATCAAGATCGTCACCACGCCGTCGTGCTGACGAAACTCTTCCCCGACACTTTGCTGGATCGGAGTCCGGGGATCGTCATCGAGCTGAACGTGTGCTCGAACTCGGAGGTGCCGTAGTTTCGGTGCTTGATCGGTTGGATCGTGAAGACGTACGACTACTTCCTCTACGTCGTGTCATCGCTTCCGCAGTCGGTCTGCGTTGGGTACGTAGACAACACTCTCCTCTCGTTGCTATGCATCACATGATCCTGTGTGCGCGTAGGAAAATTTTGAAATTACTACGAAACCCAACAGCTTCACCCAATCTAATCCCAATCCCAGCAGATAGTAACCCAGTTCATGTTGACACAACACCATCTCCACCACAGAGCTCCCAAACAAGAGCAGTTAGTAAGGCAGCTCCAGTGCCCAAAGGGCCAGTATTACCACGGCGAACCCCAACTCCACCAGTTAGTACGCCTATTCATGTGGAGGAAGCACAACCATCCAGTCCTAGTTTAGCATCTATCGCATTTGATGCTGTAAAATTCTATGTGCGTATCTTCCCATCTTGGAAATATTATATCGAAGATGAAGGAAAATGCCAGTTGCAGGTGTTTGTCTAGGAGTTATGTGTAAGTAATGTTATTCATGGCAATTAGTTTGCTTTGTCCCATACATCCTACCTCCACGATGGTTATAATACAACAATTTTTCCCATTTTTCTCTATAGAGAAGGAACGATTTAGAAACTCAGGATGAGGTAACATGTGCTAATACCTCTGCTATCTTCAAGAATGCTTGGTGGCAGTATCAGAATTACCTAAAGAAAACGTACTTCACACGCAAATAAACTCATCAAATTCCCTTACGTTCTCCTGAGACACATTTGTTGGACGATGACTGGGAACGCCTTGTTCTGTACTGGTCCCGAACCAAGAATGTGGTAAGGTCTATGAGCTCATTTTCTATTTTTAAGTACTGTATTCTTGTGTCTTACTGTACTCTGTTCATGTAGAACAAGTGCTTAAACCTGAAGAACAACTGTTCTAATTTAAGATTCCATTGCTATCGTGCATACTGTTTTGCTCTTGTATCACTGTATTTACTCATACAAACTTATTTTTAAATTGAAGGATCCAATCGAAACTCCAATGGCACAGCAGGTATATTCACGCATGTTTCTTTAACAGGTTTTCTCTTATCAATAGCTCTGTTGATTTCAATTTCAATTGTGTATACAGTTGACTTCTCATATCATGCACATTACTAGCATCACAACAGAGCCAATAGTATTGTTGTACATGTAGACCCGTGGTACCCATCTGAAATCTTGTTGCGCCGTGTAGTTTCCCACGCTTTGTATTCTTTCACTGCTGCTTTGTCTTGAACTGATATGATTTGAACCGTGTCTCTATTTTGATTTGGCAAGACAATGCAGTGACCATAGGACATAGATATATGTTTGTTTGATGCTTTTATTATGTACTAGTACTTGGCAATAGAAGACTTGGTAGTTTAATCCTGTCCACCTTACTAATGAACTGGTTCACCGAAATGAGTTTCATATACTAGTACATGCTAAAGCTGTTATGTGTCTGCTTGTTTCTTCTTTTAGAATGCTGACAGAATATTGGGGGAGAGTGCCTTATTAAGGAATGGTAAAGGAAGTAATGCAGATAAGGTTCAGGATAGTGAGACATCCTTGTTGGTCTCCAACAAAGCTGATAAAACAGCTAAGGAAGACTATCTTGAAGACAGTGAGACAACCCCAAAGTCCCGTCTTGGTTTAGTGTTCGAGTTAATGGCCACTACCGCTTGCACAAGCTATTCAAACTCACTATCTGAATAAGTTCGGTTTCTTGAGTCTCAACTAGAAGCTGAAAGACATCAATCAACTCTGCTGCGACAAGAAGTGGAAGGACTGCGGAAGTCCCTGGAGCATTCAGATGCATACTTTCTGGTGTAACAGCAAGCGTTGGAGGATTTTAGCGCCAAACAGGACAAAGCTAATAAGCTTGCTAATCTTATTGCCAGCATGGTGGATACCCAGGATAACGTTTTTTGAGCTCTTCTGAAGTTGTTTCAGTTATGCTCTTGTTTTGTTGCCACGTTTATTTGCACTGGTGGCCAATTTTGACGGCCAGTGTATGTAATATGTCGCTTTGTTCCCTATATTTGCATTGGTGGCGAACTTTGATGCCCAGTGGATGTAATATGTGTAATAGCGGTAATAGGCTAGCGTTAGTTGCCTGCTTATTTATTTCTTTATTGTCTTGTTTAGTTGTTTGCTTGTAGTCATTGTAGTTCTTTTTCCGCGTTTTTCTAGTGGCCACAATAACCTATTTTTGGTAACTAGGCCACAATAATCATGGCAACACATGCACTGTTGTAACCATGGGCCTTCTGTGGGCCGTATGATCCATGGGCCTTCTACGGGCCGTAGGATCCATTGGTCTTCTATACGGGTCATAGGATCCATGGGCCTTCTACGGGCCGTAGGATCGATGGGCCTTCTACGGGCCGTAGGATCCATGGGATTTCTACGGGCCGTATGATCCATGGGCCTTTTGTGGGCCATAGGATCCATTGGTATTCTACGGGCCATAGGATCCATGGGCCTTCTACGGGGCGTATAATCATTTCGCCAATCATGGGTCGTACTATTCGTGGACCATAACGGGCCGTTAATAGGCCGTATTTGATAACTCTATGAAAACAGCCCAACGGTTTTTTTTGACATGAAAATAGTCCAACGGGTTAACGGGCCACAAACGGGCCGACTGTAACCACGGGCTGAATTTGGCCCACAAGCAGAAAATGACAGTAACAGGTCGTAAGTAACCGAATGCTGGAAATGAGCCCAAGAATAAATGGGCCTGAGAAGGCCGAAAGATAACATGGGCTGGAAATGGCCTAATGGAATAATGGGTCGTTAATGGGTATAAAGTGATACACTATTCATTACGGGCCAGTTTCACCACGAGCCGTTAATGGGCCAAGAGTTACAAAGGGCCTCATATGGGCCGAAAGACGTCATGGGCCATACATGGGCCGTAAGTGAAAACATGCTGGAATCATATTGGACGGCCTAGATGACGCTACCTGGCCTAATTTGGATAGGTCGTAACGGGCCCTGGGTTAGCGGGCTGTAAATGGGCTATATGCGAACATGTCGTTAACAGGCTTTCCGTGGGCCGGCCCGCCACCTTTTGACCAAGTCAAACGAGCCGACCTTTTCATAGGAATGGGCCTCTATTGGGCCGTGCCATGTGTCGACGTATCATAGGCACCTTCGATCCAATGAGTGGATGACATCTGTCCCAACGGTGAGCCGACACGTGTTCCCTCCAGCCAATGATTATTTTACACATGGAAAATCCCCATTGGTCAGGGATGTTAACGGGTTATCGGATCCAAAACTGGACCCGATAGCTTAACGGCGAGCCGCTACGGTGGATGCCACTTGTCGGTCACCATTGACGAAAGCACTTCTATGACGCGCGATTTATCGTCATGGAAGTGGACACTTCCGTGATGATAATTTTGGTAGTGTCATGGAACACTTTGATTCTGTCATAAAATCGTCATGGATGTACATGCATGACAGAAACCGTGACCTACTGTGACAAACACGTATCATCGCGGAAGTGTATTTTTTTGTAGTGCATATCCCGACGGCCACCATGATGAGGAGGGAGTAGTCCACCCCCCGGGCTGATGGTTTGTACAACTAGCTATGTGTTTAATCTCCCTCTCTCTCTCTCTCGTCTTCTTGATTTGGCACGATCTTGATGTATCGTGAGCTTTGTTTATATAGTTGGATCATATGGTGTTTTCCCCTTTCTATCTTGTTGTGATGAATTGAGTTTTCCCTTCGAGATTTCATTATTATCGGATTGAATACTTTTATGGATTTGAGAGCACTTGATGTATGTCTTGCTATGAATACCCGTGGTGATAATGGGGTATCATATTGATTCACTTGATATGTTTTGGCACTCAACTCGCGGATTCTCGATGTGACATTGGGGTAATCTATGCATAGGGGTTGATGCACGTTCTCGTCCTTATTTCTCTGGTAGAAATCTTGGGGCACTCTTTGAGGTTCTTTGTGTTGGATTGAGTATTATGAATCTGAAATTGTTTGATGCATATCGTATAATCAACTCACGGATACTCACGGTGACATTGGAGTATCTAGGTGATATTAGAGTTGGTTGATGTGTATCATATGGTGTTATTTTAGTACGAAGTCTTAGATAGATAGGAAAGGATAACTTGGTGTTATTTTAGTACGAACTCTCGGATAGATCGATCAGAAATGATAACTTTGAGGTGGTTTCATACCCTACAAACAATTTCGTCTATTGTTCTCCGCTAGATAGGAACTTTGGAGTGATTCTTCATCGCACGTTGAGGGATGGTTATATGATCCAATTTATATTAGCATTGTTGAGAGATTGCACTAGCGAAAGTATGGACCCTAGGCCTCATTGTCAAGCATTGCAATACCGTTTGTGCTCCATTTTACCATTTGCTACCTTGCTATTTTTTATTGTTACTATTACAAAAATCATTATCTACTATCCATATTATACTTGTATACCATCTCTTCGCCGAACTAGTGCACCTATACAATTTACCATTGTATTTGGTGTGTTGGGGACACAAGTGACTCTTTGTTATTTGGTTGCAGGGTTATTTGAGAGAGACCATCTTCATCCTATGCCTCCCACAGATTGATAAACCTTAGGTCATCCACTCGAGGAAAAATTGCTACTGTCCTACAAAACTCTGCGCTTGGAGGCCCAACACGAGTCTACAAGAATAAAGTTACGTAGTAGACATCACTCCAACTTACTGATTGGTCCACAGAAAAATACCACCATGCTCAAGTTCCGGTGTAAAAAAAGAGTAGCCATCCTTTGTCCATTTGCTGAATCACATACCACATCCAAAAAGTGTACATTGTAAGTACTAAACAGAGCAGCAAGCCAACTCCAACTACAAATTTAACTGAACATAGCATGAGCATAACTGAACTATAAATGTTCAACCATACAAAACTGAACTGTACCACTAAAAAAATCAGTTAATTGCAAAAATGTGCATTGAGCAAAATTCAGTTAACTAACCGCAAAAACTAAACTTATATCATTAATGAACTACAAAAGTTCCTGCAATTCTCCTTCATGACCATTAGCATAACTGAATTACAGTACCAGGCGTAACTGCATGACCATGAGCATAACTGAAACTGCACAACAAACATCATTAAGCATAACTGAACTGCAGAAGTTCAGAAAATAAGCACTAATTTGCCTCCGAAAAAATCATCTTCAAGAGCACAAAAGAGCTTCATTTAAGCACCCACACCCATTGGAGACTATATTCACCGAAGAACCCTAGGCCTAAACCCCTACTTTATCAACCGAAACAACTACTTTATCACCCAAAACCCTAGCCTAAAATCGTCGCTCAAAACCCTAGCTTTACAGCCGAACGGGCGTAAGAAGAAGGTAGACGACGAACATAGCAGAGCAGAGGTGGGCAGAAGACTCACAATAGTCGGGTGGGAAGATGCCGAACGGGCGGACGAGATGAGCGGAAGGAGGTGCCTCCATACCACTAGTGAACTCCGGTGACGGCGACGATGCCGTGGTGGCTGACGCCATCAATTGATCGCTGTGGCTGTCGCCCCGACATGACACTACCTAGCTGGCCGCCCTTGAACGAATGGATGCGAACAGATATTGAAACAAATTTAATTCAGGTGCAGTGTGTTGCGACTTGAATTCAGAAAAAGGCAGGGGTTATGTGCAAAAGTGCAGAGGACGATCGGCTCGACCACCTGGGCGCCACTTGTCTCGCTCAGATTGGGCTAGGACCAAATCATCACATCTGGTGCAAGTTTGAGATGGTGGTGCACTTTTGCAACTATTGGACTAAATCATTACATTCTCGACAAGTTCTAGACTTGGGGTGCTTTCAATTATTCTTCTTAGTATGGAGCCGGAGGTTTCTACCCCGTTGATCGAAAAAGATATATTCCCTATTTTTCGATGAATTAAAAAACCTCGATTAAATTGCACGTTGGATCGTAAAGAAAAGGAGATTTAAATAATGGCAAATAATTTATGAAGATTAAAGATAATTTCCCTATATTCTGATCAATTCGGAAACTTGATTAAATTACACTTTGCATAGTAAAGAAAAGGGAAACGTTTAAAGTCGGCGCACCGGTTGAAATTTCCGCCGGTCTCCCCGTCACGCTCGCTCTCTCGCATACAGCAGCCACATGCAAAGTTGGGGCCACCAAGAGTCCACGTCTCCTTTTTATCCTTATCACTTCCCAGCTCCATACAGCCACTCGTTTGCATCTCGTCTTCCACCGCACGAACGAGATCTCATCTCATCTATTCTCCCCCTTTCTGCTCGGTGGCTACGGGAAGCCATGCCACTACTGTGCCACCCTGTCTCGTTCAACACCGGCGATGTAGTCATCGTCACGCTCCTATCCAGCCGTGCCGCGGACCACTCGGAGTGCCGGAGGTGCTGGGGACCCGGGCGGCGTGCTGCGACGGGCAGCGAGAGGTGTTGGACCTCCAGCGGACGAGCTGTGACGGGCTTCTCCGCCGTCTATTGGCAGCTTCGGCCCCAGCTGCAACCGTCTGCATCCGGTGCTGGAACCAGCGAGTCCCGGTGCTACCATCGGCTGCAGTGATGCGGGAACCAGCTCGACGACAAGCTGCAACTCGGCTGCGTCGAGTGCTAGAACCAGCGATCTCCGGTGCTACTACGGCAACGTCGGGTGCTGGAACCAGCTTTATTTTTTGCTGGAACCTGCTACCTTTTTGCTACATGTCTTTTTTTTTGCTTCATGTGATTTGCTGGAACCGGACGTGCCTCGCACCGCCGACGTCCTTTTTTTGCTGGAACTAGCTTTATATTTTGCTGGAACTTGCTACATTTTTTGCTACATCGACTTCTTCATTTTGGTGGTGATGGGTGGTGTTTTTGCTACAACCGCGACTATAAAAGTTACAACCGGTGAGCTTTTTTGCTACAATGGCGACGAGATGGCGGCACCGGCGAGCTATTTTTGCTGGAACCACACACTCTTTTTGCTACGACCGACAATTTTTTCGCTGCTACTGCGAGTTAGTACTTTTTTCTGCGAGCTTGTTGTCGGCGTGTTACGACCGGCGACCGACGCCATCGGAGCTGTGGCCGTCCCCATGGGGACCTGCAATCGCTGGCGCACGCTGCTACATGGACGACGATGAGAAACGCAGGAGGCGGCAGCAGCGACACCGACCTGCTGGGACGACGACCGCCGGCGGCGAGGGCAGCGACCGGCGGCGGGGCGGCAACAGGCGAGACGCGCCGGGCGGTGCTTTGAGGCCCCGGGCGCGTCGCTAGTCCATGGCGGCGCGGTGGAAGCTTTTTTTTTCTTCTGAAAAGGAGATGACATCTGATGGAGGGAGGGGAGAGAATCGTGTGGCTACGTGACGTTTGATCGGACGATGCCGGTGCGACCGGCCCAAATTTCGGCCGGCGCACCGGCGCCTATCACTCGCCTAAAGAAAAAGAGATTAAAATTACATGTTTCCGACTCATATTTTTTTACAGGTTGTCATCATACTATGCTGTAAGTCTCTACTCCTAATGGAGCAGCTGGTAGTCTCGCTTCCAGGTTTTTTTTCGTCCCACCACTTTCGTCCAGTTTTTTTCGTAGGTTAACCGTCGTAGATTTTTTTCGATGCTGGTTTCTTATTCACCGGTTTATTTACCCCTCAGCTCTTTCCTTGCAAATCAGCACTTTCCAAACGTGCACGCAATCACGGATCTAAATTTACTAACTTATTCAAATCAACCGATACCTTCCATTATTGCAAATTTTTTAGGAAACAAATAATAGATTTTAAGGAAACAAATAAAAGATTTTAAAGACGCATCATACTTTACTAACAATCACTAAAAATCAAATCTAAATTAATTAACCTTACCTTAAATCACTCAATCACTTTAATTAGAAAACATTTTCTTTCCTAACTGCACCCCGCTTAGTGTGCACATAACAATCCGAAGTAATTAGAGTCACATGATTGAATCCATTTATTTAGAGCGACATGATTGAATTCATTTATAACAATAATCCTCACCAAAAGTGCGTTTAGCAATTTTAGAGGGCGGACCAAAACTCTGCCATCCGCTCACCCACGTTTGTTTAGGTACAGGAAAAAATGGCATAATATATGGAAACAACACGACCGGGGCGGCGGCGCAATCTTCGGGGATAGGGGATTGGAGGAGAAGGATTGGCCTGGCAGCATGACCGGGGTGCTTCCCCGCGGCCGCGGCCGTCCTCGCGATGCCACCTACCCGAAATTAATGCTGCTCCCTGCCGTCAGCCGAGGCGACGCCGCCTGCCCTCCTACCCACGGTCCGCTGCTGCGTGCGGCTAAGGCGGGAGGAGTAGCGACGGGGTCGAGGTCCTTCATGCGTTCCGGGATGGAGGCCATGATTTCATCGAGGTCGTTGCTGCCTCCTACACTAAGGGTGTGTCGCTGAGATTGAGGCGAGCATGAGGAGCTGTGGCCACCGCCATGGTCACCCCATCGCAGGGGATGGAGCACGCCGCTGGCCTACAACTTGTGGAAATCACTGTTTCTCTTCAGGTCGCGTGGTGACCGGATCTTGCCGATGTGTCCCTCCCCGACGACCTCCTCTTTGCCCGGTTGGCCCGCATGGATCTCGCCATTGCTGCCCTCAACTTCTCTGCCTCGAGCTCGACGGTCAGCCACCATGGATCCCCCAGCTGGAGGGTCACGTGAACCAGCCGTCCTCCCATGCTGCAGCGGCGAGAATGTGACATGGCTCTCCGTGCACGAATAGTGGAGTTCAGTCAAGTACTTATATACTTGGCCTCTACTGCTGATCCATGTACATGGAGAAGAACAGACAACCGCTCATTCATACTTCGTTCCACTCCTTTGCGCTACATTACTGGAGGTGACATTTTCCTATCTCTCTATGTTGTAACAAGCCTGCTGCCTGCATAGTTAATGGATTTTTTATTTAAATTTATCGCTGCTTAGTGCTTTGTTGCAATTGTTCACCCAAGATTCTTATATATAATCTGAGCGTATGTAGGCATACTTAGCTTTGCTATTCCATTTTTCTGGCGCATAGAAATAAGAGTATTGTCCAGGTTAGGTATTCAATTGAGTATGGTATTTGGATTGCTATCAGAATGTCTTTTCTATGCATGTGATTTCTCACATCTGGTTATAATATTTGTGAAGACGTGCATTGCACGTGCACTTGGAAGCGGGCCCGTGGCCCGCGCTGGACGGCGCCGACGCCGACCCGAGCCACCTCGTCCGCGTATTCTTGGAGCTTTGGCTGGTCGATTTTCATGAAATTAATTCCCTCAGTTCTGGTGGCAAATATAATACACATAATCCATATTGTTATGCATTAGCGTGTATGTGTGAAATAGATGGATTATGGTCCCGTACCCAATAAGATGGATATGTGTGTGTGTTAGAGAGAGAGGGAGAGGGGGATAGAGAGTGAGGAAGAGGAAGGGAGAGTGTGTGTCTGTGTGTGTGAGGATTTGATGGTAAAAAAGGTCGCCAATGTCGTAATATTGAACTCTTAAAGTTAATGTGGCCCCGTTGCAACGCACGGGCATTCTTCTAGTACCTCGTAGGCGATGAGAAAGCCAATTGCCAATCTTCAACTAGGATCAAGTGTGTCGCTATTCAAATGGCCACGGAGCCCCTCCGGATCTCGATAAATCTCGAAAATTTTGAGAAGGATGGCGCCCCGGGTCTCTCTCCGGTCCACGCACGCGCTCGGCCCCCGCCGGCAGCCACTTGCGAGCCGCGACGCGGAGCGCGTGGGTCCCACCGGCTGGACAGATTTGGGCCCATGTGGCGGATGATGGGCTTCCCGTCCGCGTCCAGTTCCTTCCCCCGCTCCCCCCCAGTCTCACTCCCCACTCTCCTGTTCCGCGGCCCCGACCCAGCGCTCCCCTCCCCCCTCTCGCCCCGCCTCGCCGCCGGCGACGAGCTCCAGCTCAGGTTGCCTTTTCCCACGGTCGGCGGCGGAGGAGGCGGGCGGCAGAGTACATGGAGCCCATGAGCGTGGACAGCAGCGGCTGCGGCGGCCTGGACGCGCAGATCGAGCAGCTCTTGCAGTGCCGCCCGCTCGCCGAGCAAGAGGTGAGATTTCCGCACGCTTCTGTCCGCCGTTCCATCTGGCTTTCTCGCTCGCTCCCTCGCCGGCGCCGCCGCCGGATCTGGCGAATGCTCGTTTTGATCTGTTATCGAGGGGGCCGCCTCTAGGGTTTTTTGACAGCTGGGCTGCTGGTTCGAGGCCCTGGATTCGGAGCGTGATCCGGTGATTTCGATGCTGTTTGTTATGCTGGACGGTTTGGAGGATGATAGATATGACGTCTAGCTTGCGCCTGTCCAAGGGTCGTTTTTGAATCATTCTGCTGCCGTGCTTCAGATTTGGTCTCTCGGGATAGATCTCCTGTAATAGTTGCTTTAAAGTAGCGTCAAAGTAGGAGTTTTTGCAAGCTCCTATTGTCTCCAGTGCCATATCAGTAGGGAAAACGCCATCTTTAGGGGCAAGTGCATCTTCCTCAAAAAAGAATGAAGGGTCAAGTGCATCACCTGTAGGATGTCGTTCGTATACATTTGGGTCGATGTGGATAGTGTGTGAGTTGTTGGTCAGAAACAGGAATATTTGATGCCCACAAACATTTATAGAGTTTATTTCTCACATTCCTGGAATCAGACTTGTGTCCTTACAGCCCCACATGTGCAGGTTAAAGCACTATGCGAGAAGGCTAAGGAGATATTGATGGAGGAAAGCAATGTGCAGGTATTACATACCATCAGTTCTCATCTCACTTGTGCAGTGTATCTTTTATACACGCGTTGGGTATCTTTATAGCTGGTTCCAAAGGTTGTTTGAGCTTATTATACTGTCTTGGATCTTGGCACTGCCTAAGCAACAGCATCGTCATTGTATTGTTCAGATAGCTGTTTCCTTTATTCAGTCCTATGTGCCGAGGGCATTCTGATCAATAATTTGCTTTCAATTATATCCTGTTCTTTGGTGGTTTTTGTTCAACCCATAAACTGGCAATTGCTGATGCTAAAATAAACATAGTAATTTAAGGTCTTCTTCTGCCCCGCCCATTTCATCTGCTTAATTGTTAGCTCTTATGTATATCATGAAATGGCAAAGTTCCATTCTGACACCTCAACACTGCATTCTTACAAACATCATCTAAAATTATCTACATGTATGGTGATAAGGTACACTTGCAGATAAGCATTGGCTTTAAGCTGTTGCATTTTCTTTGTTTTGCAGCCAGTCAAAAGCCCAGTGACAATCTGCGGTGATATTCACGGACAATTCCATGATCTTGTTGAGCTTTTCCGGATTGGCGGGAAGGTACTACTGTTGTTAGCTGATCTTTATTCGTTCCTACCCTGCACCCTGCTTTAACACAATGCATTTTACATTACATCTCCGAATGGCTGACCTTTTTTCCTGTTGTTTTCAGTGTCCAGATACTAATTATTTGTTTATGGGGGATTATGTGGATCGTGGATACTACTCCGTTGAGACTGTTTCTGTAAGAATCAATCTACTTGTGGATACTATTCTATTCTTTCCAATGATACCATGTTCGGATTCATGTTATATGTACTTAATGATATTTCTTATCCAGCTCTTGGTAGCACTGAAGGTTCGCCACCCACATCGGATTACAATCCTCCGCGGAAACCATGAGAGTCGGCAGGTACTATAGATATTATCTTCCCAATGCTTATGTGTTGATGTTTGTAGCTCAATAGCTGTCATTATCTCAGTTTGAATGGAAAATGGAGCAGGCTTCTCTGTTCGAATCTTACATCTTCTGTTTTATGCATATTTTGCTTTATTATAACTTTGATGTTGTTTTGTCATGTATTTTTCTTCTCAAACTGAAAGTATGTTTCCACAATGGTTGCAGATCACACAAGTATATGGATTCTACGATGAATGCCTACGAAAGTGAGTTCACTTAATCTTATTCCAGTTCTAGCCTGTTCTATATGTACTTAATCTTATGGTTGCAGCTGTGCTAGAAAATCTGTGCTTGTTCAATCTGATCTTAGTGCTCTTTTAACATAATTGTCTTATTCTCATATATAGTTGTGCCACTTGTGTTGATGTATGTGAATCTAGTTGGCATCATCTATTCATGTGTCTTTTATACCTGCATTTGTAAAGATTCCTTAGATTAGTATTGACGATGTGTTGATTGCATACACATGACTTGTGAAACTAGTTGTATGATCTTTTCTTCTGATGGTGCTCTATCACCATGCTTAGGAGCTGCATATGCTTTGAGAAAATTTGAATAATTACATGTTATTGTTATGTAGTATATAAAGTTACAAACTCTTTAGTCCAATATAAGTTGATTACGGAGAACATTTTTACTATATGTGATAGTAATCATAGTATTGCTGTCTTAGCAATATCATTTATGTTCTCTTTCTTTCTAACCAGGTACGGCAATGCAAATGTATGGAAGATATTCACAGATCTTTTTGATTATTTCCCATTAACAGCCCTGGTTTGTACTCTGAATCTTAGACCTCCTCTCTTTTCTTTGGGTTATTCTGCATTTTTCTAAGATGCATGCAGCCTTATTGTGCGGATTGTTTTTTTTTTGTGTTAAATTATATGGATGTCCAGTTTTGTTGGCGTCTGTATGATAGTTATGTTTCATGCCTTGCCCACTTTGGACTCGGTAGCTGAGAACATATCCATGGACCGTGGCTAATGTCTTCACCTCGTATGAGTGTGACAATCCATAAATTCTTTACTTAAAAAGGAGCGAAACACAATCTTGGATGATTCTCACCTTAACTGTTAGTTGATTTTAGCTGTTTTGCTCTTTCTAGTGCTGGTAGGTCTTGACTCTTGAGATACCCAGTTGTATGAATGGACTATTAAACACTGAACTTGTTCATTGATAGGTTGATAATATACTCATTGTTTTTATGCTATATGTATGATAAAATAGCTGCCCTCCACGCTTCTTATTATCAAATAAGGTTTTCTTGCATTTTTCTCCACCCTTCTGATTATCACATAAGGTTTTCTTGCATTTTTCTCAGTATTTTGTGTTCAGGGCCTATATTGATATTTTGTTTACATTCTTGAAGGTGGAATCTGAAATTTTCTGCCTGCATGGTGGTTTATCTCCATCGATTGAGAATCTTGATAGTGTGCGTAGCTTGGATCGTGTCCAAGAGGTTCCACATGAGGGTCCTATGTGTGATCTTTTATGGTCTGATCCGGACGATCGATGTGGTTGGGGCATTTCTCCTCGTGGTGCTGGCTACACATTTGGGCAGGTACTACTGTAGTACTGTGTTCCTTTTACAAGCACTATTTGCGGATTTGCTGAGTTGTACTTTGTTCATTCTTCTTTTTTTGCAGGACATATCTGAGCAGTTCAATCACACCAACAATCTCAAACTTGTTGCTCGGGCTCATCAGTTAGTTATGGAGGGATATAACTGGGCTCATGTAAGCTGGTTGGACTTTAGATACTTCATCTGCTGATTTCTTTTGCAAGCAATATGTTATGATTATTCGCTGTTCATATACAGGAACAAAAAGTTGTTACCATATTCAGTGCTCCAAACTATTGTTACCGATGTGGCAACATGGCATCCATTTTGGAAGTTGATGACTGCAACGCTCACACCTTTATTCAGGTGATCACGAGTTCACTTCATTTTTACATGATGATACTTTCTCTTTGTTATTTGGTCCATGGCTGTGGCATCATCCAGCTAGGCACGAAATGCAGATCAGTCATATATATGCACCCATTTTACTGTAAAGCTACTGAAACTTCAAATAGAAATGTTAATGTTTTACTTCAATTGTTTTTTAGAAGACAATATACTGAAATAGGTTCCTCATGTTGTGCCTTTTTTATCGCTTGATACTTATCAAGCTGGTTTCCCCCCTATTGCTGCAGTTTGAGCCAGCCCCTCGGAGAGGTGAGCCAGATGTGACAAGGAGAACACCTGATTATTTCCTTTGAGTAAACTGGCTGCACCATTTCTCAGCTTGTATTGCGATAGTCCGCACCGATCAGTGAGATTCTGCTGGATCCAAATCTGCACATGAGCCAACAAACAATAACAAAGGGGTGTACCAAAGCCCTGTGTAAAATTGGCCCCCCATTGGTCAATCCCAAAAGACTGCTGCCATCCTGAAACAAAAGAAGCTTCATGCAGCCACCTGCTGAGTCCCAGGTGAAGAAAGGGCCATCCATGCACCCTCTCCCTCTATACTTTGGCAATTTCATAGAGGCATGGCATTTTACATTGGCAAAGACTGAACTCCTATATGTAGCTTAAGCTTGTATTACTAGGCTTGTAATCTGTATTATCAACGTTAAGATACAGTTAATTAAATCATATTTCAGTATTTCCAAAGCTTTGTTTTCCCACAAATACACTATAAGAAATTGCATGCAGAGGTGAAGAAGTATTTTCTGTTGTTTAGGACAAACAGGTCTATAATGCAGAATCAATCTGACAGAATGTCATAAACCTTAGTTAAGTTGCTGCTAACACAGAACCAAACGGTGTTTCTTAAGTGGATCATGTGCTTAGGCACTTGATACAATCTAACACTAGTGTACACGCCGCGGCGCATTTTGGTGTTCGGTTTTACGGCGGTGGGTTCACACTGTGGAGGTGGCGGCGAGCACTGTGGAGGAGGGTGGCGTTTCCGTGGCGATGCCCCTCCCTTTCATGACGTGCTTCCTGAGCCCTGGGATGTGGACGTTGGTGATGTAGTCTGTCCAGTCGATGCTCCTCACGTTGAAGTGGAATGCCGCCTTTTCCTCTGCCGACATCTCCGCCATGAGCCCCTCCGTGTTGCCATTGTCGAACCTGCATACACCGTCCATCGCCGGCGACGCGTGGTAGCAGCTTTGAGCAAACAAAACATATAAATGACATGCCATGGGTGGGAGAGAGAAAGATGACCTGCCGGTGTAGAAAGTGTAGGGCTGGTAGATGCTGCCGAGGTGGATGGTCTGCTCGACGGACTTGGCGCAGAGCTCCTGGAGGCGCTGCGAGAGGCGCTCGTCGGCGGGGATGCCGGCCCTGGCGCTCCGGAGCAGCGCGTCCGTCTCGACGTAGCTGGCGAACTGCTCCATGGTGTCGAAGAGGCGCATGGGCGGCACGGCGATGGGCTGCCCCGCCGCGTCGCTGTAGGGGCTCCTCGTGAAGTGCTGGAACAGGAACCGGCTCAGGTCGCCGAACACCAGCGGGTTCACCGTCGACGACGCCACGTGGTACACGTGCATTCCCCCCTCCGCCGCCCGGCCGTGCTTCGCCATCGTCGCCAGCGTCGCGTTCACCACCATGTCCGCCGGAACCTTGCCAAAGGACACAACAAGAAAAGCCATTAGCGTCTGCAAGATCAGCTCCATGGCCTCACTACTGCATTTGCTCAGAGAATGTGTAACTGATTACCACGTCTAGAACGCCGGCCGGATCGGCGAGGAATCCACTCAGCTGGCCTTTGCCGTAGTAGAGGACAACAGGGTCCATCATCCTGGTCGAGCAAATCAATTCGCCAATGGAAATCAGAAACAGAATGTTGATGAACTCTGCAAGATCGTACCACATTCTACACTCACGTACGTACCTGTTCCCTTCCATCCAGCCCGGGAAGGGGTCTCTCCAGGTGCTCTCGATCACGCTGGGCCTGATGGTGACCACGGGGATCTCCCCTCGCATGCTGTTGATCACCATCTCCCCCATGGCCTTGGTGAACACGTAGGTGTCCTGCCACCCATGGAGCTTCGCTCTACAGGAGTAACCAGCACGTTCAGCAAATCAACCTAATGTCGCACCTTCAGACCGAGACCAAGGAGGTCATGGCAAGAAATGTATGCATTGCTTACCTCTCTAGCCCTAGATCCTTCATCTCTTGAGAGAACGAAGCCGAGTCATCATCGGCGCGCCTACTCGAATCGAAGGCCAGCTTGATCTCCGCCTCGATGTCCAGCACGGCGTTCTTGTGCTGCTCCGAAGAATCCGAGGATCCAGCTGACCCTTTTCCAATGGTGTCTCCCAACCGAAACGGCTTCTCCAGCACGACACCCTGCCTCTGCCCGTTCACATACGCTGCGATCATGCATGGTTATTATGTCATGCAACACAACCGTTGGAAACCCCCCCAAAGGGAAAAATTCCAAGTAAACATCGCTTTCACGCGGAAAGGGTTCATTTGGCAGATGGCATGAGCCTGACCTGTGGACACTTGCAGGAAGAGCTTCAGCCTTCGAAACCGATGCGCGAAACTCATTATCCGGAACGGCCCCACGGTGTTGATGTCCATGGCGACATCATACCTGGTTGAATATTCAGATGTAAAATTCTGTTTCACACGATGGAGTGACTGAATCTTGGAGCAATGCAAAAACTCTAGCTAGAAGACAAGTGCACGTATATATTATAGAAGGACGAACCTCTCGTCGAAGGTGGTATTGGCGGCGGAGTTGACGATGATGTCCACCCGCTCCGCGATCTCATCGGCCAGCTCGGGGGCAATGCCGATGTTGGTCTCCCTGACGTCGCCAACTACGGGGACAAGCTTTGTCGCTATGAAACCTTGGTAGTCTTTGCCGTGGATCTCCTGCAGGCGCTTGAACAGCTCCGTGTCCACCACCTGCACGAATGCCGCGCACGGGAAAATGGAAAAGAATATCATCGTTTGGATGAAGATCAAAACTGGTAGGGTTAGGGTATGGTTAGTTAGTAGTCATACCTCATTTTGCAGTCTCTGCAATGCCGTCTCGCTGTCCTTGGCCTTGATCAGCACGTATATCTTGCCCACGTCAGGGTTCGTCCTCAAGATTTTCTCGATCAGAACTGACACGGTAGATAAATAAATTCGAAACGAAATCGAGCACGAAAATGGCAGCGATAATCAAGTGGAGGCAGAGAGAACTATGAAGATGGCGACATAAACGTACCTTTTGCTAGGAAGCCAGTCCCGCCGGTGATGAGGAAGTTCTTGCCGCCAAGGAACTCCTGGATCCCGAGCCCGTCAGCGTGATCGTGACCACCCGCCTCCCGCGCCGAACCGGGCCCGGAGCTCTTGCCGTGCACCGGCAAGGAAGGCGGCCGTGACCCACCCGACGAGCCGCCCAGGTACCCGTTGGCGATGCCGCACGACAAGCCGCCGTCGGCGGCAGTGCGCCTCCTCGACGACGACGACGACGACAATGCAACCACGCTCCTCCCGTGGCCGCCGACGCCGCCGGCGAAGCCCGGGCGCCTCGCGGCGGCGACGGCGCGGGAGAGGTTCACGCACGAGCTCCCCATGGCGCCAAGGAGGGAGGTCACCGTCGTCAGGTACGGGCTAGGTACGTACAGAGGGTAAACGATCGATGTTGCTGCGGTGTAGAACCGGAGGAGATGGCGAGTAGGTGGGCGGTGCGCCGGGTTAAAAACCAGCTACTTCCTGCCTGCTAATCACCAGGCGAGTAAGTCACCTACAAAGCTCTGGGATGGAGGAGCTGATCGGCAGGGGCCGGGGTGGAGGGAGGCTGCGAAGAAGTTGCATGCATGGGGCTCGCTAGCTCGCTCGATCAGGAAGCTAGCTATCGAAATGATCTTTTTTGCCGCCGGCCGGGCAGACAAATATGGCGCGCCGGCAATTTATACCGCCGTGCCGTGGGAAGAACACGGAAAGAGTCTGGCCCCCGAAGTCTTTTGCCTAACTCGTGCGTGGCCGCCTTGGGGCAGGGCGCGCATGCAAAGTTCGTGCGCGCATGCTCTTCTTGGAAACGCAGTCCTACTGTAGCATAGCGTCCGTGCAAATAAGTGCAGCCCGAACTAGTACTGTAGCTTTTGACGGCGGAATGAATGGGCCACTTAAGGAGAAAATGAAATCGCATCAACCTCATCCGGCCTAATCAAGGTACATGCCAATGACATTAGAAACACATTGGGAAAACCAAGGAGGAAATGAAGTGGCATGTGTGGGTGTTTTTATTTGAAACCATTTGGGTAAAACTTATAAGGGAAAATGGGTTTTTAACCCAAGCTAATGAAGACCAGGAAATGCTTTTTAAGAATCGTCAAATCTATCAGACTAACTAAACATGCTTTTAGGTCAAATATACATGCATTGAGATGGAGCATAATGCAGCAGTTAGAGCAACTCCATCGCGCCGACACAAACGGACGTGCGTTTTGTCCGCTTTTTATCCGTTTGGTCGGCTTGTTCACCCCTTTTGGTGTTTGGATCGGCCGTGCGCCCAACGCGCGGACGCATTTTCGTCCTCAAGGCCGGCCCGCGATCATTTTTTTAGCTCTTTTTGCAAACATATGAAAATTTGGTCTTGGTTCACGTAATTCAAACAAAATATAAATATCTCATAGTTTCACAACCAAATGAAATCTCATAGTTTACAAGCCAAAAAAATTTAATTATCAAATACATAAAAAAAATAGCCGATACATCTATAAGTTGCCAATGTGAGCCCACATATACTCAACCAAATCATTTTGCAGTTGAATATGAGTTTCTCAATCACGCATTTGATAATGAAATTCGGTTAACTGTGCAAATGTTGTCACTCCTCCATGCTCGACCACAATATTTTCACCCTGAAACTGAAACTCTTGGTCGTAGATACGTTCCGGCCGCTCATCCTCTACGACCATATTGTGCATGATCACGCAAGCAGTCATCACCTCCCACAAGTGCTCCAAGTTCTAGCAGGATACCGAACGATGCCCATCGAGATTGAAGAACACCAAAGGCATGCTCCACATCCTTCCTAGCACTCTCTTGCTCTTGGGCAAATCTCTTCCTCTTCTCTCCTATAGGTTAGGGATTGTCTTTGCAAGAGTAGTCCACTGAGGATAGGTACTGTCGGCTAGGTAATATCCTTTGTTATAGTGGTGGCCATTGATCTCAACATTGACCTCCAGGCAGTTTCCTTCTGCAAGCCTTGCAAACACCAAAGAGCGTTGAAGCACGTTGATATCGTTGTGAGATTCGGCCATGCCGAAGAAAGAGTGTCAAATCCAGAGATCTTGTGAAGCCACGACCTCAAGTATGATAGTGCAAGCTTTGACATGGCCCCTATACTGCCCTTGCTAAGCAGAAGGACAGTTCTTCCAGTCCCAGTGCATACAATCTATGCTACCAAGCATCCCCGGAAAGCCCCTACGGACATTGATCGCCAACAACGGGCTGTATCTGCACCATTTGGCTCTCTCAAGTGCTCCGGGCCAAACACTGCTATCACAGCCTTGCAGAACCTATACATGGAGTCTAGGCACGTGGACTTGCTCATTCAGACATTCTCATTAATGAGATACCGAAAAATCTGTATGCAAGCATCGGAATAGTTGCAGTGCATTTCTGATAAGAGGAGAAGTCAATCTTTCCTAGGGCATCCTCCTTACACTCAAAATACTTATCGTATGCTACCACTCCCTCTCGGATATAGTTGAACAAGCCATACGAAAACGGCGCTAGAATAGGTTGTGTTTGAAGAGCGGGTAGGGGGACTCGAAGTAGTCCTGCCAGAGTAGGCAATGGCCGCTGCTCCCTCAGTTGCAATTGAACGCCGGAGTGTGCCCCGGGATCGAGCCCCTAAACATGGGCCGCTGCCTACTAAGGTGGCCATGGACGACCCATACATCAGCCACAAGCTCCTCATCGTCGGATGAAGAATCATCAAAGTCGTAAATGAAATTGTGAAAAAAGAACTCGTCGACGGAGTCCATTTATACCTTGCAGGCAAACCGTCGAACAACTTGCGGGCGTCGTGGAAGAAGCTGGTCGATGAAGAGCCTCGGGCCTCTCCTGGACCAGCTAGAAGGCTTGTCGGTGTCCAGCAGGCATGGCGGAGCCGGACGCTGCGCATGGGTGCTGCGGGCAGGGGGTGGCGGCGGCGACATCGTGATGTTGCGGTGGCGGTGGTAGCAGCGATGTTGGAAGGTGACGTGCTGCGGGGGGAGGTATGTGGGTGTGGACGGCTAGCATGTGCACCGGAACTGGGCGCCGGCGGCGATGGGTGGGGCGGCCGGGTTTGCTGGCTGTCGCTGGGAGGACGATGAAATTGCCAATGTGCCACCGACTGGTGGGCCAGGGGAGGACAAGGGCGGCGTCGCGCACATCACACGCCTGAAATGGGTCGTGCGTGGACAAAAAATGAACGCTCATCCATTTGGGTCGCTGCGTTGGGCCGTCTTTTGTGTCTGTTTCGATCCAAATGAACACGCACAGACAATTTGGGTCGGCGCGTTGGAGTTGCTTTTATAGTGCACATGGATGTAGCTAGGGGATGGACAAGGTGGTCCATGGTCATCCTAGAAATTCCTCGAAGCCTATATATGGCGCACAAAATATTTTTAATGTAATTAAATTCATATTAATATTTTCAATGTTGGTCCACACTGACCCCTTGGGTTGGCTATATCCCTAAGGTGCCATTTGTCCCCGGGGATAAACTCCAAAATGATCATGCGTTGTCGGCACGTATGGCAACCCGTGGAACATATTTATCGTGGGCAATGAAAACATGTCCTAGTAGAACAGGAGGAGATTCTCAGGGCTCAAGAGCTTTGTTGCTCGGTTGCCTTGGCCTGTTTCCGCGGCTAGCACGAGGGGGATGAGGCGCCAGAAGCAAGAAGGGAGCAAAGGCATCTCGCGGTGCGCCAAGGCAACAACCATCGCCATATACAGAGATGTACTCCCTCCGTTCCTAAATGCAGTGGCGGTGCCAGAAATATTGTCTTGTGTAGTCAATTTGAAATTGTGTAGTCAAATATACAAATTTATACAAATTTATTTCACTATTTCTACACCTATATGCTAGTTTCACCAAAAAGCTGGGCAGTCAATTGACTACCCAGCTTGTACGTGGCTTCGCCACTGCCTAAATGTATGTCTTTTTAGAGTTTCCAACAAGTGACTACATACGAAGTAAAATGAATGAATCTACACTCTAAAATATGTCTACATACATCCGTATATTGTAGTCTATTTGAAATATCTAAAAAGACTTCTATTTAGGAACAGAGGGAGTACATGACAACCATCTCAAACTTTATTTTTTTGAAGTCACTATTAGGCCTCTGCAGTTGTGGAGATTTGAGTCAACTAATTTGCCTTTTGATAATGAGGGTGTGGATAGGTCTCAGTCAACTGAGATTTAACCATGTTTCATGCAATTGATACAGTGTATTAGAAGAAAAAAAACTAAAAAGAAATTTTTTATACGAATCTCTGTGCAAGATCAAAGGAATATAGCATCGGCTGAGACATAAGGAAGTCTCAATCGATTTAGCAAAACTGTTTGACAATTAGTATTTTCATGGATGTTCATGGTGACACGGTTGTGTTTATCTTAATGCTCTAGTTTAAATGATGACATGGCTTAATGTGGTTTTCGGTAGGTTTCAACTGAAAATAAAGTGAGATGACAATATTACATCAAAACAACTAATCTAATGATATAAGTCACTATCATCATCAACAAAGGATTGACTCTTTAAATTACGTCCCTGTCATCGCTTTTCTAAAATACACAAAAACATGTTGTATCATATATTAGAATGGGAAATGTTTAGAAAGCAAGCCTCATTGACATGTTTAGGACATCAACTCAATGCACTCAATACCTGAACCAACCTCCCTAATGCCTTGTTCGGTTAAACCTCTTTTGGAGAGGATTGAAGGGGTTTGGAGGGGATCAAGGGGGAATTTGACTTGTAGGGGAATTAATCCTCTTCAATCCACTCCAATCCCCTTCAAACCCCTTGCAACCGAACAAGCACTAAAAGAAAATCAATTATACGGTAGTGCCCCACTCATTTGACACCCTGATGAAGGGCTCGTAGTTTCCGAAGAATCCATGCGCGATGCCACGTTCTACTTTCTTGAACTACCTTGCCAATAACCATCACCACTAATGGCGAAGCACGATTAGAAACTTGTCATTCTATGTTTCTAGAGCTCCAAAAGAATAAGCGCGGAGAATAGAACAAAATCGATATTCAATCCAGAACCCAAGCTTAGATGCACCTGGTGAACAATAAAATCAAATAAAATAGAAAAACTTTCAAAAAAATCCAAGTTGTTTTATGGTGCAAGATGCTCTTGTACGTGAACTCTGTGCAATTTTCTTTTTGAAGTTTGGACACGTGAGGAGCTTGTGGCAAAAAATACAAAATCAGACATGGACAGTGTAATTTTCAACAGTTTCTCAGACATCCGGAATTTTTCTTTTTTTCCATGAACTCCACGGATGTCCAAACTTCACAAAATTTTGCACGGAGTTCACACACAGAAGGATCTTGCGCCGCAATTTTATTTTGGATTTTTCCTATTTCATTTGATTTTACTGTTCATCCCAAGCCAGAGTTCCAAAACACCACATCCACAGATAATATACTTTTTAAGAAATAGTACAGACGCAGACAGTCACATACACACATGCACATTCAAGCTTATAAGTGCACACATGCACATAGCCGTCGGCGAAATGGACACTACGGATTGAGAGACTCTAGTGCAGTGAAGTAGCAGCATAATTGTCATCTCTCTTTATACTAAATTTAGCTATCATCATTAATGAAGGATTGACTCAATTTATTACATCATTGCCATCTCTATCCCTATCCCTATCCCTATCTATTTTAAAATGGACTCCTAGAAACCACGTTGATAAGTTCTTTAAAAACACGTTAATAATTGTCCTAACACGTTTTTTAGGATCCTAACACCTTGTGAGGTTGTAAGGTGAACCAGCTGTTAGTAAAGCAGTGCATATTTATAATTTGCTACTATTAGGTTGACTATAGGTGATGTGGCAACTCCTTGTAGCCGGTTATTGGATATATTATTAACCTTGTTCTAATCAAAATGAGGTATTGCCCTGTTCTAATGGATCCCTATGGCATGTAGATGCCATGGATAATCTATTGGGCACTGATCAAATGAAGGAAATCGATCAAATGACAGCCCAAATCATGATCTTCATCAACTTGGATTTGATTCTCTCGCGAAAATCGCGAGTTGCAGAGATAAGAACCATGAAAAGCAAGATCCCAATAAGAAAACAAAAACCGAGGGTGTGCCAGTCCGTGGAGTCATATGCTGCATCACTTGCTCCCTTGCTTCAGAGACGACTATAAATGTGAATTCCACAACAATTTGTGTGGCGACAAGTTGGATTGAGATTGAGTTGGGAGACAATTAATTCCACATAACTTCATAGTCTTTTTGGTTATGCTTGCGGCCACTGTCTGTGTGGCTGATCGCAAAGGGGGAGGGCAGAAGTGAGCTGGTATATATGACTGGGAACCATAGGTTGTGTCGTCCAAGGGCGAAGCCAGATTTTTTTGCCAATGGGTTTACTAAGGATCTGGGTATGAATTAACTATTATTTGCAATGATAGAGCTGGCTAACAATCTACTATATCATTAAGCTCCCTAGGGTGGGAAGTGCTGAGAATCAATTGAGGCTTCAATTTTGACTTTGCATCACGATTTTGACTCGGTCTTCTTGTGGGGTCGCATGGGGGCACGCGTCGGCTCGGTCCGCTGGTAGTGCTTCGCAGAGGTTGCGGCGGGCTCGGCCGCTCCATTCGTCTCACCACTCACCACCGCCCAGATCCAAACCATGATGGGGAGCACCGGTTTCTCCTTCATCCGCTTCCTCACCCCTTACCTCGCTGGGTACCACGGCTGGTGCTCTTCCTCGACTGCGGTTTCCTCTACGTCGTTCGACGCGTGCTGCTGCTGCATTTTTTCCGGATACGCACGAGTGTGCGTACTATATATTAAAGAAAGGGGATGGGGACAAGAGCCCGTTCACATTGACGTTTACATGTTACAATGTTACATGCGGACCAACTCCACCGGCTTAGCCGTACACTATCAAAGCCTAGCTTCTCCCCTCAGCCCACCTAACTAAACCCTCAATAGTAGGTTCTACGTTGCCTTTGAAGATGCCGGCTCGCTTCCATGCGCGTCCTTCGGTGTCGATTCGGCTCGCTAGCGTCTTCGAAGAGACGGATGCTCCATTGAAGACAATTGCGTTTCGGTGTTTCCAAATTTCCCATAGCACGAGCAGCAGGAAAGCGCGTGTGTTCTTCGCCTCCCGTCCCGGAGTAGCCGTGACGGCACCCCAGTCCCGCAGCCTCGAGTCCGGGTTCGGCGCCCACTATGGCCTACCCAGAGCTCCACAAATGACATGCCAAACTTCTCTCGCGAAGACACTACTGCATTCACCAGCGCTGGAGTAGGTCTTTGGCCGGTGCACGCGGGTGGGCGATGAGTCAGACTCGTGGAGCTCATGCGATCTTGCCCACAGGGATGAAACACTACTCAGCTCCTCCCTCACACGACCAACAGCCGCCACGCGAACACAGCCGTCCGCACGTTTGGCCTTGGGCCCAATACACAATATGCACATAACACATATACTCAACACCCCCCCGCAGTCGAAGCGGCACCGCGGCTGACGCAAAGACTGGACCGAAACTCCTCAAATGACGCCGTAGGCAAGCCCTTGGTCATGATATTGGCAAATTGTTGCGAAGTAGGGACGTGCAAAACGCGAATATGGCCAAGGGCCACTTGTTCCCGAACAAAATGAATATCCAACTCAATATGCTTGGTCCGTCGATGATGCATCGGGTTAGCGGAGAGGTAGACCGCCGAGACGTTGTCGCAGTAGACCACCGTGGCACGGTCAACAAGGCAAGGGAGCTCCTGAAGCAGCTGGCGAAGCCACGAACACTCGGTGACGGCGTTGGCCACCGCACGATACTCAGCCTCAGCACTGGAACGAGAGACTGTAGGCTGCCGCTTGGACGACCACGAGATGAGTGAGGGTCCAAGATAGACACAATAGCCTGAAGTGGAGCGACGAGTGTCAGGGCAGCCCGCCCAGTCTGCGTCAGAGTAGGTGGTGAGGGCGGTGTCGGCAGAGGCGTGAAGCGTGATGCCAAGATCCATAGTGCCACAGATATAGCGGAGAATCCGCTTGACGGCAGCCCAGTGAACGTCTCGAGGAGCATGCATATGAAGACACACCTGTTGCACGGCATACTGGATCTCTGGGCAAGTCAGAGTGAGGTACTGGAGAGCACCAATGATAGACCGATAGAAGACAGCATCCGAAGCAGGAGAACCATCCGTGGAAGAAAGCTTGGCCTTCGTATCAACATGCGTAGCGGCGGGCTTGCAGTTAAGCATGCCGGCGCGCTCGAGGAGCTCATGAGCGTACTTCCGCTGATGAAGGAAGAAGCCATCCGGACGACGCACCACCTCGACACCGAGGAAGTAGTGCAAAGGACCCAAGTCCTTGATGGCAAACTCAGCGCGAAGACGAGCCGTGAGCTGAACGAGGAGACCAGCTGTACATGCCGCCAGGATGATGTCGTCGACATAGAGCAGCAAGTAGGCCGTGTCAGAGCCTTGATGATAGACGAAGAGCGAGGCATCCGAGCGGGTAGAGAGGAACCCAAGCTGGTTAGAAACGCCGTGATGCGCTGGTACCAAGCGCGCGGAGCCTGCTTGAGTCCGTACAAGGACCGCAAAAGCAGGCACACGTGGTCGAGAAGCGCCGGGTCAACAAACCCGGTGGGCTGCTGGCAGAAGACCTGCTCCTCGAGGTGACCATGGAGGAAGGCGTTGGAGACGTCCATCTGGTGCACCGGCCAAGCACGGGAGACCGCAAGGTGGAGAACCGTGTGTATCATGCCGGGCTTGACGACCGGGCGAAGGTGTCACTGAAGTCGATGCCAGCACGCTGTCGGAAGCCACGAACGACCCAACGCGCTTTGTAGCGATCAAGGGTACCATCAGGACGGAGCTTGTGTTTCAAGACCCACTTCCCGGTAATCACGTTGGCGTGCCGGGGACGGGGAACAAGCTGCCACGTCCGGTTGCGCAACAGAGCGTCAAACTCCTCTTGCATCGCAGCCATCCAGAGCGGCTCACGAAGAGTGGCTCGAACGGAGGACGACAATGGCGATGGCTCAGAGGTGGACGCTGCTCGACGTAGACATCCGAGGCATAGCACGAGCTCAGGCGAAAAAAGCCCGTACGGGCGCGGGTGACCGGACCGGCCACAGGCGTCGGGGGGGG
>NC_041387.1:578178991-578224731 GCF_002162155.2 Triticum dicoccoides | reverse complement strand
AAGGAAATATGCCCTAGAGGCAATAATAAAGTTATTATTTATTTCCTTATATAATGATAAATGTTTATTATTCATGCTAGAATTGTATTAACCGGAAACATAATACATGTGTGAATACATAGACCAACATAACGTCACTAGTATGCCTCTACTTGACTAGCTCATTAATCAAAGATGGTTATGTTTACTAACCATAGACATGTGTTGTCATTTTATTAATGGGATCACGTCATTAGAAGAATGATGTGATTGACTTGACCCATTCCGTTAGCTTAACACTTGATCGTTTAGTATGTTGTTATTGCTTTCTTCATGACTTATACATGTTCCTGTAACTATGAGATTATGCAACTCCCGTTTACCGGAGTAACACTTTGTGTGCTACCAAACGTCACAACGTAATTGGGTGATTATAAAGGTGCTCTACAGGTGTCTCCAAAGGTACATGTTGAGTTGGCATAATTTGGGATTAGGTTTTGTCACTCCGATTGTCGGAGAGGTATCTCTGGGCCCTCTCGGTAATACACATCACTTAAGCCTTGCAAGCATTGTAACTAATGAGCTAGTTATGAAATGATGTATTACGAAACGAGTAAAGGGACTTTCCGGTAACGAGATTGAACTAGGTATTGGATACCGACGATCGAATCTCGGGCAAGTAACATACCGATGACAAAGGGAACAACGCATGTTGTTATGCGGTTTGACCGATAAAGATCTTTGTAGAATATGTAGGAACCAATATGGACATCCAGGTTCCGCTATTGGTTATTCACCGAGAATAGTTCTAGGTCATGTCTACATAGTTCTCGAACCCGTAGGGTCCGCACGCTTAAGGTTTCGATGACAGTTTTATTATGAGTTTATGAGTTTTGATGTACCGAAGGAGTCCGGAGTCCCGGATGAGATCGGGGACATGATGAGGAGTCTCGAAATGGCCGAGATGTAAAGATCGATATATTGGACGACTATATTCGGAGTTCGGAAAGGTTCCGAGTGATTCGGGTATTTTCGGGGGTACCGGGGAGTTACGGGAATACGAGGAAGAAGCAATGGGCCTCATGGGCCAAGTGGTGGAAGAGAGGAGGCAGGGCGCGCGCCCCCCCTAGCCAAACCGAATTGGACTAGGGGGCCGCCCCCCCTTTCCTCCTTTTCCTCCCTCTCCTTCCTTCTCCTTCTCCTTCCCTTCCTTCCCCTCTCCTACTTGGACTAGGACTAGGAAAGAGGGGGAATCCTACTTGGAGTAGGATTCTCCCCCTAGGGCGCGCCTCTCCCCTTGGCCGGCCCCTCCTCCTCTCCCCCTTTATATACGGGGGAGGGGGGCACCCCATGACACACAAGTTGATCTACGGACCGTTCCTTAGCCGTGTGCGGTGCCCCCCTCCACCATATTCCACCTCGGTCATATCGTCGCGGAGTTTAGGCGAAGCCCTGCGTCGGTAGAACATCATCATCGTCACCATGCCGTCGTGCTGACGAAACTCATCCCCGACGCTTTGCTGGATTGGAGCCCGGGGAACGTCATCGAGCTGAACGTGTGCTGAACACGGAGGTGCCGTACGTTCGGTGCTTGGATCGGTCGGATCGTGAAGATGTACGACTACATCAACCGCGTTGTCATAACGCTTCCGCTTACGGTCTACGAGGGTACGTGGACAACACTCTCCCCTCTCGTTGCTATGCCATCACCATGATCTTGCGTGTGCGTAGGATTTTTTTTGAAATCACTACGTTCTCCAACAGTGGCATCCGAGCCTAGGTTTTATGCGTTGATGTTATTTGCACGAGTAGAACACAAGTGAGTTGTGGGCGATACAAGTCATACTGCTTACCAGCATGTCATACTTTGGTTCAGCGGTATTGTTGGATGAAGCGGCCCGGACCGACATTATGCGTACACTTACGCGAGACTGGTTTTACCGTCGTGCTTTGCACACAGGTGACTAGCGTGTGTCTGTTTCTCCAACTTTAGCTGAACCGAGTGTGGCTACGCCCGGTCCTTGCGAAGGTTAAAACAACACTAACTTGACAAACTATCGTTGTGGTTTTGATGCATAGGTAAGAACGGTTCTTGCTCAGCCCGTAGCAGCCACGTAAAACTTGCAACAACAAAGTAGAGGACGTCTAACTTGTTTTTGCAGGGCATGTTGTGTTGTGATATGGTCAAGACGTGATGCTATATTTTATTGTATGAGATGATCATGTTTTGTAACCGAAGTTATCGGCAACTGGCAGGAGCCATATGGTTGTCGCTTTATTGTATGAAATGCAAACGCCCTGTAATTGCTTTACTTTATCTCTAAGCGGTAGCGATAGTCGTAGAAGCAATAGATGGCGTAAACGACAACGATGCTACGATGGAGATCAAGGTGTCGCGCCGGTGACGATTGTGATCACGATGGTGCTTCGGAGATGGAGATCACAAGCACAAGATGATGATGGCCATATCATATCACTTATATTGATTGCATGTGATGTTTATCCTTTATGCATCTTATCTTGCTTTGATTGACGGTAGCATTTTAAGATGATCTCTCACTAATTATCAAGAAGTGTTCTCCCTGAGTATGCACCGTTGCGAAAGTTCTTCGTGCTGAGACACCATGTGATGATCGGGTGTGATAGGCTCTACGTTCAAATACAACGGGTGCAAAACAGTTGCACACGCGGAATACTCAGGTTAAACTTGACGAGCCTAGCATATACAGATATGGCATCGGAACACGGAGACCGAAAGGTCGAGCGTGAATCATATAGTAGATATGATCAACATATTGATGTTCACCGTTGAAACTACTCCATCTCACGTGACGATCGTGTTGGAAATATGCCTAGAGGCAATAATAAAAGCATTATTATTATATTTCTTTGTTCATGATAATTGTCTTTATTCATGCTATAATTGTATTATCTGGAAATCGTAATACATGTGTGAATAACAGACACCAACATGTCCCTAGTAAGCCTCTAGTTGACTAGCTCGTTGATCAATAGATAGTCATGGTTTCCTGGCTATGGACATTGGATGTCATTGATAACGGGATCACATCATTAGGATAATGATGTGATGGACAAGACCCAATCCTAAGCATAGCGTGGGATCGTGTAGTTCGTTTGCTAGAGCTTTTCTAATGTCAAGTATCTCTTCCTTTGACCATGAGAGCGTGTAACTCCTGGATACCGTAGGAGTGCTTTGGGTGTATCAAACGTCACAACGTAACTGGGTGACTATAAATGTGCACTACAGGTATCTCCGAAAGTATCTATTGTTTTATGCGGATCAAGACTGGGATTTGTCACTCCGTATGACGGAGAGATATCACTGGGCCCACTCGGTAATGCATCATCATAATGAGCTCAAAGTGACCAAGTGTCTGGTCACGGGATCATGCATTACGGTACGAGTAAAGTGACTTGCCGGTAACGAGATTGAACGAGGTATTGGGATAACGACGATCGGATCTCGGGCAAGTAACATATCGATTGACAAAGGGAATTGCATACGGGGTTGATTAAATCCTCGACATCGTGGTTCATCCGATGAGATCATCGTGGAGCATGTGGGAGCCAACATGGGTATCCAGATCCCGCTGTTGGTTATTGACCGGAGAGCGATCTCGGTCATGTCTACATGTCTCCCGAACCCGTAGGGTCTACACACTTAAGGTTCAGTGACGCTAGGGTTGTAGGGATATGTATATGCAGTTACCCAGATGTTGTTCGGAGTCCCGGATGAGCTCCCGGACGTCACGAGGAGTTCCGGAATGGTCCGGAGGTAAAGATTTATATATGGGAAGTCCTGTTTCGGGCATCGGGACAAGTTTCGGGGTTATCGGTATTGTACCGGGACCACCGGAAGGGTCCCGGGGGTCCACCGGGTGGGTCCACCTGTCCCGGGGGGCCACATGGGCTGTAGGGGGTGCGCCTTGGCCTACATGGACCAAGGGCACCAGCCCCACATAGGCCCATGCGCCTAGGGTTTGAGGGGGAAGAGTCCTAGGAGGGGAAGGCACCTCCTAGGTGCCTTGGGGGGGAGGGAAACCCCCCTTGGCCGCCGCCCCCCCTAGGAGATTGGATCTCCTAGGGCCAGCCACCCCCCCTTGGCCCTCCTATATATAGTGGGGGAAAGGAGGGACTTCATACCTTGGCCTTTGGTTGCCTCCTTCTCCCTCTCCGACACCTCCTCCTCCTCCATAGTGCTTAGCGAAGCTCTGCCGGAGTACTGCAGCTCCATCAACACCACGCCGTCATGCTGCTGCTGGTGCCATCTCCCTCAATCTCTCCTCCCCCCTTGTTGGATCAAGAAGGAGGAGACGTGGCTGTTTCGTACGTGTGTTGAACGCGGAGGTGCCGTCCGTTCGGTGCTAGGATCTCCGGTGATTTGGATCACGTCGTGTTCGACTACATCATCCCCGTTCTTTGAACGCTTCCGCTCGCGATCTACAAGGTACGTAGATGCATCTAATCACTCGTTGCTAGATGAACTCATAGATGGATCTTGGTGAAACCGTAGGAAAATTTTTGTTTTCTGCAACGTTCCCCAACAGTGGCATCATGAGCTAGGTCTATGCGTAGTTCTTCTTGCACGAGTAGAACACAATTTGTTGTGGGCGTAGATTTGTCAACTTTCTTGCCGCTACTAGTCTTATCTTGCTTCAGCGATATTGTGGGATGAAGCGGCCTGGACCAACCTTACACGTACGCTTACGTGAGACCGGTTCCACCGACTAACATGCATTAGTTGCATAAGGTGGCTGGCGGGTGTCTGTCTCTCCTACTTTAGTTGAAGCGGATTCGATGAAAAGGGTCCTTATGAAGGGTAAATAGAAGTTGACAAATCACGTTGTGGTTTCACGTAGGTAAGAAAACGTTCTTGCTAGAACCCTACTTCAGCCACGTAAAACATGCAACAACAATTAGAGGACGTCTAACTTGTTTTTGCAGCAAGTGCTTTGTGATATGATATGGCCAAAGTTGTGATGAATGATGAATGATCTATATGTCATGTATGAGATGTTCATGCTATTGTAATAGGAATCACGACTTGCATGTCGATGAGTATGACAACCGGCAGGAGCCATAGGAGTTGTCTTTATTTTTTGTATGACCTGCGTGTCATTGAAGAACGCCATGTAAACTACTTTACTTTATTACTAAACGCGTTAGTCATAGAAGTAGAAGTAGTCGTTGGCGTGACAACTTCATGAAGACACGATGATGGAGATCATGATGATGGAGATCATGGTGTCATGCCGGTGACAAGATGATCATGGAGCCCCGAAGATGAAGATCAAAGGAGCTATATGATATTGGCCATATCATGTCACTACTTTATATAATTGCATGTGATGTTTATTATGTTTTATGCATCTTGTTTACTTAGGACAACGGTAGTAAATAATATGATCCCTTACAAAAATTTCAAGAAGTGTTCTCCCCTAACCGTGCACCGTTGCTACAGTTCGTCGCTTCTAAGCACCACGTGATGATCGGGTGTGATGGATTCTTACGTTCACATACAACGGGTGTAAGACAGTTTTACACAGCGAAAACACTTAGGGTTAACTTGACGGGCCTAGCATGTACAGACATGGCCTCGGAACACGGAGACCGAAAGGTCGAACACGAGTCGTATGGAAGATACGATCAACATGAGAATGTTCACCGACGATGACTAGTCCGTCTCACGTGATGATCGGACACGGCCTAGTCGACTCGGATCGTGTAACACTTAGATGACCAAAGGGATGTCAAATCTGAGTGGGAGTTCATTATAATTTGATTAGATGAACTTAATTATCATGAACTTAGTCTAAATATTTTACAATATGTCTTGTAGATCAAATGGCCAACGTAGTCCTCAACTTCAACGCGTTCCTAGAGAAAACCAAGCTGAAAGACGATGGTAGCAACTATGCGGACTGGGTCCGGAACCTGAGGATCATCCTCATAGCTGCCAAGAAAGATTATGTCCTACAAGCACCGCTGGGTGACGCACCTGTTCTCCCTGCAGAACAAGACGTTATGAACGCTTGGCAGGCACGTACCGATGACTACTCCCTCGTTCAGTGCGGCATGCTTTACAGCTTAGAGCCGGGGCTCCAAAAGCGTTTTGAGAGACATGGAGCATATGAGATGTTCGAAGAGCTGAAAATGGTTTTCCAAGCTCATGCCCGGGTCGAGAGATATGAAGTCTCCGACAAATTCTTCAGCTGTAAGATGGAGCAAAATAGTTCTGTCAGTGAGCACATACTCACTATGTCTGGGTTACATAACCGCTTGACTCAGCTGGGAGTTAATCTCCCGGATGATGCGGTCATTGACAGAATCCTCCAGTCGCTTCCACCAAGCTACAAGAGCTTTGTGATGAACTTCAATATGCAGGGGATGGAAAAGACCATTCCTGAAGTATTTGCTATGCTGAAATCAGCAGAGGTAGAAGTCAAGAAGGAACATCAAGTGTTGATGGTCAATAAAACCACTAAGTTCAAGAAGGGCAAGGGTAAAAAGAACTTCAAGAAGGACGGCAAGGTAGTTGTCGCGCCCAGCAAGCAAGCTGCCGGGAAGAAGCCAAAGAATGGACCCAAGCCCGAGACTGAGTGCTTTTATTGCAAGGAAAGTGGTCACTGGAAGCGGAACTGCCCCAAATACTTAGCGGACAAGAAGGCCGGCAAAACCAAAGGTATATTTGATATACATGTAATTGATGTGTACCTTACCAGTAATCGTAGTGACTCCTGGGTATTTGATACCGGTGCCGTTGCTCATATTTGTAACACACAGCAGGAGCTGCGGAATAAACGGAGACTGGCGAAGGACGAGGTGACGATGCGCGTCGGGAATGGTTCCAAGGTCGATGTGATCGCCGTCGGCACGCTACCTCTACATTTACCTACGGGATTAGTTTTGAACCTCAATAATTGTTATTTAGTGCCAAGTTTGAGCATGAACATTGTATCAGGATCTCGTTTAATTCGAGATGGCTACTCATTTAAATCCGAGAATAATGGTTGTTCTATTTATATGAGAGATATGTTTTATGGTCATGCTCCGATGGTGAATGGTTTATTCTTTATGAATCTCGAGCGTAATGCTACACATATTCATAGTGTAAGTACCAAAAGATGTAAGATTGATAGTGATAGTCCCACATACTTGTGGCATTGCCGCCTTGGTCACATAGGTGTCAAACGCATGAAGAAGCTCCATGCTGATGGACTTTTAGAGTCTCTTGATTATGAATCATTTGACACGTGCGAACCATGCCTCATGGGTAAAATGACCAAGACTCCGTTCTCAGGAACAATGGAGCGAGCAACCAACTTATTGGAAATCATACATACTGATGTGTGCGGTCCAATGAGTGTTGAGGCTCGCGGTGGCTATCGTTATGTTCTCACCCTCACTGACGACTTGAGTAGATATGGGTATGTCTACTTAATGAAACACAAGTCTGAGACCTTTGAAAAGTTCACGGAATTTCAGAGTGAAGTTGAGAATCAACGTGACAGGAAAATCAAGTTTCTACGATCAGATCGTGGAGGAGAATACTTGAGTCACGAGTTTAGTACACACTTAAGAAAATGTGGAATAGTTTCACAACTCACGCCGCCTGGAACACCTCAGCGTAATGGTGTGTCCGAACGTCGTAATCGCACTCTATTAGATATGGTGCGATCTATGATGTCTCTTGCCAATTTACCACTATCTTTTTGGGGCTATGCTTTAGAGACTGCCGCATTCACTTTAAATAGGGCACCGTCGAAATCCGTTGAGGCGACACCGTATGAATTATGGTCTGGGAAGAAACCTAAGTTGTCGTTTCTAAAAGTTTGGGGATGCGATGCTTATGTCAGGAAACTTCAACCTGAAAACTTCGAACCCAAATCGAAAAAATGCGTCTTCATAGGATACCCTAAAGAAACTATTGGGTATATCTTCTACCTCAGATCCGAAGGCAAGATCTTTGTTGCCAAGAATGGGTCCTTTCTGGAGAAAGAGTTTCTCTCGAAAGAAGTAAGTGGGAGGAAAGTAGAGCTTGATGAAGTATTACCTCTTGAACCAGAAAATGGCGCAACTCAAGAAAATGTTCCTGAGGTGCCTGCACCGACTAGAGAGGAAGTTAGTGATGATGATCAAGATACTTCTGATCAAGCTCCTACTGAAATTCGAAGGTCCACAAGGACATGTTCCGCACCAGAGTGGTACGGCAACCCTGTCTTAGAAATCATGTTGTTAGACAACAGTGAACCTTCGAACTATGAAGAAGCGATGGCGGGCCCGGATTCCGACAAATGGCTAGAAGCCATGAAATCCGAGATAGGATCCATGTATGAAAACGAAGTATGGACTTTGACTAACTTGCCCATTGTACGGCGAGCCATAGAAAATAAATGGATCTTTAAGAAGAAGACAGACGCGGATGGTAATGTGACCATCTATAAAGCTCGGCTTGTCGCTAAGGGTTATCGACAAGTTCAAGGGATTGACTACGATGAGACTTTCTCACCGGTAGCGAAGCTGAAGTCCGTCCGAATCATGTTAGCAATTGCCGCATTTTATGATTATGAAATTTGGCAAATGGACGTCAAAACGGCATTCCTTAATGGTTTCCTTAAGGAAGAATTGTATATGATGCAGCCGGAAGGTTTTGTCGATCCTAAGAATGCTGACAAGGTGTGCAAGCTCCAACGCTCGATTTATGGGCTGGTGCAAGCATCTCGGAGTTGGAACATTCGTTTTGATGAGATGATCAAAGCGTTTGGGTTCACACAGACTTATGGAGAAGCCCGTGTTTACAAGAAAGTGAGTGGGAGCTCTATAGAATTTCTCATACTATATGTAGATGACATACTTTTGATGGGAAATGATATAGAACTTTTGGACTGCATTAAGGCCTACTTGAATAAGAGTTTTTCAATGAAGGACCTTGGAGAAGCTGCTTATATATTAGGCATTAAGATCTATAGGGATAGATCGAGACGCCTCATAGGTCTTTCACAAAGCACATATCTTGATAAGATTTTGAAGAAGTTCAAAATGGATCAGTCCAAGAAAGGGTTCTTGCCTGTTTTGCAAGGTGTGAAACTGAGCTCAGCTCAATGTCCGACCACAGCAGAAGATATAGAAGAGATGAGTGTCATCCCCTATGCCTCGGCCATAGGTTCTATTATGTATGCCATGCTGTGTACCAGACCTGATATAAACCTTGCCGTAAGTTTGGTAGGAAGGTACCAAAGTAATCCCGGCAAGGAACACTGGACAGCGGTCAAGAATATCCTGAAGTACCTGAAAAGGACAAAGGAAATGTTTCTCGTTTATGGAGGTGATGAAGAGCTTGTCGTAAAGGGTTACGTCGACGCTAGCTTCGACACAGATCTGGATGACTCTAAGTCACAAACCGGATACGTGTATATTTTGAATGGTGGGGCAGTAAGCTGGTGCAGTTGCAAGCAGAGCGTCGTGGCGGGATCTACATGTGAAGCGGAGTACATGGCAGCCTCGGAGGCAGCACATGAAGCAATATGGGTGAAGGAGTTCATCACCGACCTAGGAGTCATACCCAATGCGTCGGGGCCAATCAAACTCTTCTGTGACAACACTGGAGCTATTGCACTTGCCAAGGAGCCCAGGTTTCACAAGAAGACAAGGCACATCAAGCGTCGCTTCAACTCCATTCGTGAAAATTTTCAAGATGGAGACATAGAGATTTGTAAAGTACATACGGACCTGAATGTAGCGGATCCGTTGACTAAACCTCTCCCTAAAGTAAAACATGATCAACACCAGAATTCCATGGGTGTTTGATTCATCACAGTGTAACTAGATTATTGACTCTAGTGCAAGTGGGAGACTGTTGGAAATATGCCCTAGAGGCAATAATAAAAGCATTATTATTATATTTCTTTGTTCATGATAATTGTCTTTATTCATGCTATAATTGTATTATCCGGAAATCGTAATACATGTGTGAATAACAGACACCAACATGTCCCTAGTAAGCCTCTAGTTGACTAGCTCGTTGATCAATAGATAGTCATGGTTTCCTGGCTATTGACATTGGATGTCATTGATAACGGGATCACATCATTAGGATAATGATGTGATGGACAAGACCCAATCCTAAGCATAGCGTGAGATCGTGTAGTTCGTTTGCTAGAGCTTTTCTAATGTCAAGTATCTCTTCCTTTGACCATGAGAGCGTGTAACTCCTGGATACCGTAGGAGTGCTTTGGGTGTATCAAACGTCACAACGTAACTGGGTGACTATAAAGGTGCACTACAGGTATCTCCGAAAGTATCTATTGTTTTATGCGGATCAAGACTGGGATTTGTCACTCCGTATGACGGAGAGATATCACTGGGCCCACTCGGTAATGCATCATCATAATGAGCTCAAAGTGACCAAGTGTCTGGTCACGGGATCATGCATTACGGTACGAGTAAAGTGACTTGCCGGTAACGAGATTGAACGAGGTATTGGGATAACGACGATCGGATCTCGGGCAAGTAACATATCGATTGACAAAGGGAATTGCATACGGGGTTGATTAAATCCTCGACATCGTGGTTCATCCGATGAGATCATCGTGGAGCATGTGGGAGCCAACATGGGTATCCAGATCCCGCTGTTGGTTATTGACTGGAGAGCGATCTCGGTCATGTCTACATGTCTCCCGAACCCGTAGGGTCTACACACTTAAGGTTCAGTGACGCTAGGGTTGTAGGGATATGTATATGCAGTTACCCGGATGTTGTTCGGAGTCCCGGATGAGATCCCGGACGTCACGAGGAGTTCCGGAATGGTCCGGAGGTAAAGATTTATATATGGGAAGTCCTGTTTCGGGCATCGGGACAAGTTTCGGGGTTATCGGTATTGTACCGGGACCACCGGAAGGGTCCCGGGGGTCCACCGGGTGGGTCCACCTGTCCCGGGGGGCCACATGGGCTGTAGGGGGTGCGCCTTGGCCTACATGGGCCAAGGGCACCAGCCCCACATAGGCCCATGCGCCTAGGGTTTGAGGGGGAAGAGTCCTAGGAGGGGAAGGCACCTCCTAGGTGCCTTGGGGGGGAGGGAAACCCCCCTTGGCCGCCGCCCCCCCTAGGAGATTGGATCTCCTAGGGCCGGCCACCCCCCCTTGGCCCTCCTATATATAGTGGGGGAAAGGAGGGACTTCATACCTTGGCCTTTGGTTGCCTCCTTCTCCCTCTCCGACACCTCCTCCTCCTCCATAGTGCTTAGCGAAGCTCTGCCGGAGTACTGCAGCTCCATCAACACCACGCCGTCGTGCTGCTGCTGGTGCCATCTCCCTCAATCTCTCCTCCCCCCTTGTTGGATCAAGAAGGAGGAGACGTGGCTGTTCCGTACGTGTGTTGAACGCGGAGGTGCCGTCCGTTCGGTGCTAGGATCTCCGGTGATTTGGATCACGTCGTGTTCGACTACATCATCCCCGTTCTTTGAACGCTTCCGCTCGCGATCTACAAGGTACGTAGATGCATCTAATCACTCGTTGCTAGATGAACTCATAGATGGATCTTGGTGAAACCGTAGGAAAATTTTTGTTTTCTGCAACGTTCCCCAACAGATCGGACATGGTGTAGTTGATATGGACCACGTAATCACTTAGAGGATTAGAGGGATGTCTATCTAAGTGGGAGTTCTTAAGTAATATGATTAATTGAACTTAAATTTATCATGAACTTAGTCCCGGTAGTATTTTGCAAATTATGTTGTAGATCAATAGCTTGCGTTGTTGCTTTCATATGTTTATTTTAATATGTTCCTAGAGAAAATTGTATTGAAAGATGTTAGTAGCAATGATACGGATTGGATCCATGATTTGAGGTTTATCCTCATTGCTGCACAGAAGAATTATGTCCTTAATGCACCGCTAGGTGACAGACCTATTGCAGGAACAGATGCAGACGTTATGAACGTTTGGCTAGCTCAATATGATGACTACTTGATAGTTTTGTGCACCATGCTTTATGACTTAGAATCGGGACTTCAAAGACGTTTTGAACGTCATGGACCATATGAGATGTTCCAGGAATTGAAGTTAATATTTCAAGTAAATACCCGAGTTGAGAGATATGAAGTCTCCAACAAGTTCTATAGCTAAAAGATGGAGGAGAATCGCTCAACTAGTGAGTATGTGCTCAGATTGTCTGGGTACTACAATCGCTTGAATCAAGTGGGAGTTAATCTTCCAGATAAAATAGTGATTGACAGAATTCTCTAGTCACCATCACCAAGTTAGTAGAACTTCGTGATGAACTATAATATGCAAGGGATGACGAAAGTGATTCCCAAGCTCTTCGTGATGTTGAAATCAACGAAGGTAGAAATCAAGAAAGAGCATAAAGTGTTGATGATTGACAAGATCACTAGTTTCAAGAAAAGGGCAAAGGGAAAGAAAGGGAAACTTCAAGCAGAATGGCAAACAAGTTGTCACTCCCGTGAAGAAGCCCAAAGCTGGACCTAAGCCTGAAACTGAGTGCTTCTACTGCAAAGGAAATGGTCACTGTAAGTGGAACTACTCCAAATATTTGGTGGATAAGAAGGATGGCAAAGTGAACAAAGGTATATTTGATATACAGGTTATTGATGTGTGCCTTACTAGTGTTTATAGTATCCCCTGAGTATTTGATACTTGTTCGGTTACTAAGATTAGTAACTCGAAACAGGAGTTACAGAATAAACAGAGACTAGTTGAAGGGGAAGTGATGATGAGTGTTGGAAGTAGTTCCAAGATTGATATGATCATCATCGCACACTCCCTATACTTTCGGGATTAGTGTTAAACCTAAATAAATGTTATTTGGCATTTGCGTTGAGCATGAACATGATTTGATCGTGTTTATTGCGATACGGTTATTCATTTAAAGTTAGAGAATAATTGTTATTCTGTTTACATGAATAAGACCTTCGATGGTTATACACCCAATGAAAATAGTTTGTTGGATCTCGATCGTAGTGATACACATATTCATAATATTGATGCCAAAAGATGCAAAGTTAATAATGATAGTGCAACTTATTTGTGGCACTGCCGTTTGGGTCATATCGGTGTAAAGCGCATGAAGAAACTCCATAAAGATGGCTTTTCGGAATCACTTGGTTATGAATCATTTGATGCTTGCGAACCGTGCCTTTTGGGCAAGATGACTAAAACTCCGTTCTCCGGAACAATGGAACAAGCTACTGACTTATTGGAAATAATACATACCGATGTATGCGATCCAATGAGTGTTGATGCTCGTGGCAAGTATCGTTATTTTCTGACCTTCACAAGATGATTTGAGTAGATATGGGTATATCTACTTGATGAAACATAAGTCTGAAATAGTTGAAAGGTTCAAAGAATTTCAGAGTGAAGTGGAAAAATCATCGTAACAAGAAAATAAAGTTTCTGCGATCTGATCGCGGAGACGAATATTTGAGTTACGAGTTTGGTCTTCAATTAAAACAATGTGGAATAGTTTCACAGCTCACGCCACCTGGAACATCACAATGTAATGGTGTGTCTGAACGTCGTAATCGTACTTTACTAGATATGGTGCGATCTATGATGTCTCTTATCGGTTTACCACTATCGTTTTGGGGTTATGCATTAGAGATAGCTGCATTCACATTTAAATAGGGCACCATCTAAATCCGTTGAGATGACACTGTATGAACTATGGTTTAGCAGTAAACCTAAGCTATCGTTTCTTAAAGTTTGGAGTTGCGTTGCTTATATGAAAAAAGTTTTCAACCTGATAAGCTCGAACCCAAATCGGAGAAGTGCGTCTTCATAGAATACCCAAAGGAAACTGTTGGGTACTCCTTCTATCACAGATCCGAAGGCAAAACATTCGTTGCTAAAAATGGATCCTTTCTAGAGAAGGAGTTTCTCTCAAAAGAAGTGAGTGGGAGGAAAGTAGAACTTAATGAGGTAACTGTACCTTATCCTGAATTGGAAAATAGTTCATCACTGAAATCAGTTCCAGTGATTCCTACACCAATTAGTGAGGAAGCTAATGATGATGATCATGAAACTTCTGATCAAGTTACTACAGAACCTCGTAGGTCTTCCAGAGTACGGTCCGCACCAGAGTGGTACGGTAATCCTATTCTGGAAATCATGTTACTAGACCATGATGAACCTACGAACTATGAGGAAGCGATGATGAGCCCATATTCCGCGAAATGGCTTGAGGCCATAAAATCTGAGATATGATCCATGTATGAGAACAAAGTATGGACTTTGATTGACTTGCTCGATGATCAGCAAGCCATGTTAAATAAATGGATCTTCAAGAGGAAGACGAACCCTGATAGTAGTGTTACTATCTACTAAGCTCGACTTGTTGCGAAAAGTTTTTCGACAAGTTCAAGGTGTTGAATACGATGAGATTTTCTCACTCGTGTCGATGCTTAAGTCTGTCTGAATCATGTTAGCAATTGCCACATTTTATGAAATCTGGCAAATGGATGTCAAAACTGCATTCCTTAATGGTTTTCTTAAAGAAGAGTTGTATATGATGCAACCAGAAGGTTTTGTCAATCCTAAAGGTGCTAACAAAATATGCAAACTCCAGCAATCCATCTATGGATTGGTGCAAGCATCTCTGAGTTGGAATATACGCTTTGATAAGATGATCAAAGCATATAGTTTTATACAGACTTGCGGTGAAGCCTGTATTTACAAGAAAGTGAGTGGGAGCACTACAACATTTCTGATAAGTATATGTGAATGACATATTGTTGATCGGAAATAATGCAGAATTATTCTGCAAAGCATAAATGAGTGTTTGAAAGGAGTTTTAAAAAGAAAGACCTCAGTAAAGCTACTTACATATTGAGCATCAAGATCTATTGAGATAGATCAAGACGCTTGATAAGTTTTTCAATGAGTACATACCTTGACAAGATTTTGAAGTAGTTCAAAATGGAACAATCAAAGAAAGAGTTTCTTGCCTGTGTTGCAAAGGTGTGAAATTGAGTAAGACTCAAATCCCGACCACGGAAGAAAATAGAAAATAGAATGAAAGTCATTCCCTATGCCTCAGTCATAGGTTCTATAAAGTATGCTATGCTATGTACCAGACCTATTGTATACCTTGCTCTGTATTTGACAAGGGAGTACAATAGTGATCTAAGAGTAGATCACTGGACATTGGTCAAGAATATCCTTAGTGAGGACAAAGGAAATATTTCTCGATTATGGAGGTGATAAAAGAGCCCGTAGTAAAGAGTTACATCGGTGCAAGCTTTTACATCGATCCAGATGACTCTAAGTCTCAATCTGGATATATATTGAAAGTGGGAGCAATTAGATAGAGTAGCTACGTGCAGAGCATTGTAGACATAGAATATTTGCAAAATACATACGGCTTTGTATGTGACAGACCCGTTGACTAAACTTCTCTCACAAGCAAAACATGATCATACCTTAGTACTCTTTGGGTGTTAATCACATAACAATGTGAACTAGATTATTGACTCTAGTAAACCCTTTAGGTGTTGGTCACATGACGATGTGAACTATGGGTGTTAATCATATACAGGTATGAATATTGGTGTTAAATCACATGGCGATGTGAACTAGATTATTGACTCTAGTGCAAGTGGGAGACTGAAGGAAATATGCCCTAGAGGCAGTAATAAAGTTATTATTTATTTCCTTATATCATGATAAATGTTTATTATTCATGCTAGAATTGTATTAACCGGAAACATAATACATGTGTGAATACATAGACCAACATAACGTCACTAGTATGCCTCTACTTGACTAGCTCATTAATCAAAGATGGTTATGTTTCCTAACCATAGACATGTATTGTCATTTGATTAATGGGATCACGTCATTAGAAGAATGATGTGATTGACTTGATCCATTCCGTTAGCTTAGCACTTGATCGTTTAGTATGTTGCTATTGCTTTCTTCATGACTTATACATGTTCCTGTAATTATGAGATTATGCAACTCCCGTTTACCGGAGGAACACTTTGTGTGCTACCAAACGTCACAACATAATTGGGTGATTATAAAGGTGCTCTACAGGTGTCTCCAAAGGTACATGTTGAGTTGGCATAATTCGAGATTAGGTTTTGTCACTCCGATTGTCGGAGAGGTATCTCTGGGCCCTCTCGGCAATACACATCACTTAAGCCTTGCAAGCATTGTAACTAATGAGCTAGTTATGAAATGATGTATTACGGAACGAGTAAAGAGACTTGCCGGTAACGAGATTGAACTAGGTATTGGATACCGACGATCGAATCTCGGGCAAGTAACATACCGATGACAAAGGGAACAATGTATGTTGTTATGCGGTTTGACCGATAAAGATCTTCGTAGAATATGTAGGAACCAATATGGACATCCAGGTTCCGCTATTGGTTATTGACCGAGAATAGTTCTAGGTCATGTCTACATAGTTCTCGAACCCGTAGGGTCCGCACGCTTAAGGTTTCGATGACAGTTTTATTATGAGTTTATGAGTTTTGATGTACCGAAAGAGTTCGGAGTTCCGGATGAGATCGGAGACATGACGAGGAGTCTCGAAATGATCGAGACGTAAAGATCAATATATTGGACGACTATATTCGGAGTTCGGAAAGGTTCCGAGTGATTCGGGTATTTTCGGGGGTACCGGGGAGTTACGGGAATACGAGGAAGAAGCAATGGGCCTCATGGGCCAAGTGGTGGAAGAGAGGAGGCAGGGCGCGCGGCCCCCCTAGCCCAAACCGAATTGGACTAGGGGGCCGGCCCCCTTTCCTCCTTTTCCTCCCTCTCCTTCCTTCTCCTTCTCCTTCCCTTCCTTCCCCTCTCCTACTTGGACTAGGAAAGAGGGGGAATCCTACTTGGAGTAGGATTCTCCCCCTAGGGCGCGCCTCTCCCCTTGGCCGGCCCCCTCCTCCTCTCCCCCTTTATATACGGGGGAGGGGGGACCCCTAGAACACACAAGTTGATCTACGGATCGTTCCTTAACCGTGTGCGGTGCCCCCCTCCACCATATTCCACCTCGGTCATATCGTCGCGGAGTTTAGGCAAAGCCCTGCGCCGGTAGAACATCATCATCATCACCACGCCGTCGTGCTGACGAAACTCATCCCCGACGCTTTGCTGGATTGGAGCCCGGGGAACGTCATCGAGCTGAACGTGTGCTGAACACGGAGGTGCCGTACGTTCGGTGCTTGGATCAGTCGGATCGTGAAGACGTACGACTACATCAACCGCGTTGTCATAATGCTTCCGCTTACGGTCTACGAGGGTACGTGGACAACACTCTCCCCTCTCGTTGCTATACCATCACCATGATCTTGCGTGTGCGTAGGAATTTTTTTGAAATCACTACGTTCCCCAACAGCACCGGGGGCGCCACGGGGGCCGCGGGCACCAAGGGGGCCGAGGGCGCCAACATCGAAGGCGTCAGGGGCGCCATGGTGGCCGCGGGCACCAGAGGAGCCGCAGGGGCCGCGGGCGCCAACGTCGGGGGTGCCGGGGGCGCCAGCGCCACGGCTGTAGGAGGCGCTGCATGTAGGGGGCGCACCGCAAAGCCAGGGGGCGGGCCAAGAGAGGCGCGCGGGCGCCCTGGGAGAGGCGTCGAGGAGCCCGCGTCATCAGTGCCGGGAGGAACAGCCGGGGGTACCTGGTGAAACAGAAACACATGCTCATCAAAGTAAACGTGCCGAGAAGTGAACACACGGTGGGAGACGGGATCGTAGCACCGATATCCCTTGGAGTTGGAGGGGTAGCCGATGAAGATGCAAGCGACAGATCGAGGTGCAAGCTTGTGAGAAGCAGTGTCGGCAGTGCTAGGATAGCAAAGGCACCCAAAAATACGTAAGTCGTCATAAGACGGGGGCGTACCAAAGAGAAGATGTTGAGGTGCGTAGTTCCACCATGGGCGGCAGGGTCTAATGTTAAGAAGAAGTGATGCAGTGGCGAGTGCGTCCGGCCAGAAACGAGGCGGCACGTTGGCATGAAACAGGAGCGTGCGAATGCAGTCGTTCAGAGTGCGAAGGACGCGTTCGGCTCGATCGTTCTCCTGTGAAGTGTACGGACATGTGAGGCGGAAAATTGTGCCGTGATGTGACAAAAAGGTGCGGAAAGCGAGGCTGTCGAACTCTTTTCCATTGTCCTTCTGAAGCGCAAGGATGGGACGCCCAAACTGCGTGCGGACAGAGGAGTAAAAGGCCGTCAAGGTAGAGAGTGCATCCGACTTTCTGCGCAAAGGAAAAGTCCACACATAGTGAGAATAATCATCAAGAATGACTAGATAATATAAATAGCCCGAGTTACTGGGAACCGGAGAAGTCCACACATCACTATGAATCAACTGAAAAGGAAAAGAAGCAATGGTGGTGGAATTAGTAAACGGGAGACGAACATGTTTGCCGACTCGACAGGCATGACAAGTGTGATCCTCGATCTTATTGCAACTGAAACTGAAACTCCTAAGAATATGACGAAGTGTGACGGGGTTGGGATGACCCAAGCGAGCGTGCCAGAGATCGACGCCAGCGGAGAGAGCAACCGGTGTGGTGGTGCTGGATGAAGGCGAGTGCACCGGATAGAGCTCGTCGGGGCTGTCACATCGGTGAAGCACCATCCTGGTTCGAGCGTCTTTGACAAAAAAACCAAGCTCATCAAATTCAACAGTAACAGGATTTTCACGAGTAAAACAACGAACGGAAATGAGATTCTTAATAAGATGAGGTGACACAAGTATGTTAGACAAAGATAGTGGAGTAGAAGTAGAAGGGAAAGAAGTGTTCCCAACATGTGTGATAGGAAGTGTGGAACCGTCGCCGACAATGATGCGGCGGTCGGTGGAGATAGGAGTGAAGGAGGCAAGGTTACCAGGATGAGCAAATATGTGAGCTGTAGCACCGGTGTCCATGTACTAATCACCACCTCCAGTGTAGTTGTTCGGCGTAGTAGCGGCATGCAGCCCAGTGAGGAGCACCGGGTCCCAGGGCGCCGACAGCAGGGCCGGCGAGGGGGACGAAGACGCCATGGGGAAGCCATAGCCGCCGCTCAACGGCGGCGGTGGGTACGCTCCATACAGCCCCGGCTGCAACTGCGGTGCCGGGTAGGCCGGATGGCCTGCCGGAAAAATCTGCCGGCCCACTGACAGATGCTGCAGGTGCTGGGCGCCGTATGGCTGCTGCCCAGCAGGTGAGTGCTGGCCCACTGACGACCCCCACCAGTACCTAGAAGACTCGTACGCGGGCGGAGCCCCATACGCAGGTGGAGACCCGTACGTGAATGCGGGCGGAGTCCCGTATGCCCCGTACGTGGGAACGGGCACGTCGTAGGTGGCGGCCGTCCCGTATGGCGGCGGGGCCGCACTGTAGGGCGCCGGCGACGGGACGCCAGAGGCGGCGGCGAACGGGCCTAGTGACGCCATTGCTGGTACGATGGCGATGACCGGCACGGTTGGGCTGCAGCAGCAGAAGGCTTCGCTGACGCGGGTTGCAGCGGCTGGCGACGGCTAGAGGCAGTAGCGACGTGCGGCCGCGCAGGTAGTGCGTCACGCGGCTGGCGGCTAGCGGGAGATGCAATAGCCGCTAGCGACGCTAGCTAGCCACTTGATTCCGTCCGGTGCGTACGTACACAGGAGCACGCAGGCTGACTAGCTACTAGATCTTTTTCTGCTGGACACTCACGCACGAGTAGTAGCTAGCTTAATCAGCTAAGCTAGCGATCAACTCGCGCGGGGCTAGCGTGAAGGAGTGAAGCGGCGACGCGAGGTAGCGATCGTGAGAGGCTGGGCGAGTGGGATCGGGCGCAACTAGCGGTTCGGGCGACACGCAGCAGGGAGGGGCAGGAGCGGCGGCCGGCGCGGAGGGCGCGCGAACGGCGGCGGCGGCGGCGGCGCAGGAGAGGCACGTGGCGCGGAGAAGGCGCATGGCGGCGGCGACGGAAGACTAGGGTTAGAACCCGGAAACTGATACCATGTATGTTGTTGGAATTGCACGATGTATTGCACTTCGTGCATATGCATGTATATATGATGTATAAAGGTGGGTCATAGACCTTAACTATACAGAAAACTAGGAGACGAACCCAATACACAATATGCACATAACACATATACTCAACAGCTCTGTCATGGTTGCTAAGGCCGCGACAAGCGCTCACTGGCTGTTTCGTGTGAGTGCTCGTATGTGTGCAGGGACTGGGCACACTCATGTTCAGCGGTGGCTTTCACGGCGGGGGAGGAGCTCGCGTCTCTCTCCCATGGGCGGAGCTCCCGTGTCTACGCATGTGTTCTGCCACTCTTTGTGCGTGGGCAGCTGCATGTCGATGCAAGGTGCTACTGGCTGTGTGAGCTGCTGGTGTTCACTCTTGACGTTGGTGTGTTGTGTGCCACTGGGTGCGTGGGTGTGGGGTGTGGATTTTTCCTAACTATTCCCTCCGTTCGGAATTACTTGTCGCGAAAATGGATGTATCTAGATATATTTTAGTTGTAGATACATCCATTTCCGAGACAAATAATTCCGAACGAAGGGAGTAGTTGCTAGAGAAGACAAAGAAAGAAGAAGAGGATCTTGTGAGAGGAGAAACTTGAATATGAGATCCGTGAATGACTCGCCACCGCGATTCATTCTTGAGTCCTAATGACCTCACGAGATCCAGGGGCGCCGATGGGGAGGGCGTGGTACCGCCGGTCGATGTAGCCCAGTCTGCCTGATGAGATTCGAATTTGGAACCGCGTCTGGCTTGGTGGATGGGGCAACCTGGTCACGGGGGTAGTGGACGGGGGAAGTAGGCGAGTACGGGCTAGGCGCCAACGTACGTAGGAGCCAGATATGATAGGACATGTATTCGCTTCATATTCGCCGGGAAAACTGAAATCGCCATATCAGGGTGGGGCCATGTGGGCCAGGCTCGATCGGATCCAAAAGGCACATCGACGGCCCCGATACTGGTTGCGTGCGCAACCAGTTAGGAAAGGCCTTATTCGGTGTGGGTTTTGGTCACTGTTGGCCGTAGCTGCGACGAGGATCCGAGCTCATTTCTGGCGCACTTCGACAAAATAGGCAGTCAATTGAAGAGCGTCTTTGTATCATTATTTTTCCACAAAAGAGGGGTGTCAGAGATGCCATCAGACATGTTCGGACGATGTTTGCAGGCATTTTGGTTCCAATTTGGGGAATCGCCTTGGAGATGCCCTAAGTTATTCGGCGTAGGTCCTCAGCCCATCCACCATCCCTGCTTCTTTTCGCTACGGCTGGCTGTTATGGGTTATAGCTGGAGGGAGGAGGTGCCCCGCTACCATGTCCGCGTCTTGGGTTGCCCACTTCTTGCTCGGTTCGGTGTTTGGGCGGCATGGTGATAGATCCTTCTGTTTTCTCCTCTCTCCGCGCGTGTTACTCCGCTTTTCTTCTATCATTGTCGTGGTTTGCTAACAATGCCCTTAGGGATTTTGTGTTTGGTTGGTATTTAAGGGGCATTTTGTGAGGTGCATTTTCTGCCTTCGGCTTTCGACATTGCATTGTGCTAGGTTGTTTGGGTAGCCATTGTTGCATGGTTGTGTGAGTCGGCTTCTTGCCGGTTTATGCATATAGAGTTTATTTTTAGCTTTGAACACATTGGGCCTATGGAGCACTCGCTTTTACAGGACCTTTGCGATGGAGAATATGATGATCGGATCTGTATGAAGAGTGCTATCTTCGGGAATACCGCGATGGCCACATAGATTGTGACCTCTTACAGGTGCACCTCATTTTGGTAGATGAGATGGCCAGTTGGTTTGCATTGTCTTGGTTGTGTACCATGTTTGTTGTTAATGCAAGCTACAACTTAGATTTATTCATGTGTCTTTTTGGTTAAAATGCATTTTGTGTGCTATGTAGGCAAATTATTACTCTCCTTTTTCATTTGGTGTATTTCTTTGTTTTTGTTTCAACTTTCAACCCAATGGATGTTCCTTTTGTGAAAACATCTCTTGATTTGATAAATATGTTTCATGCTTTTGATGCAGGGTAACGGGATCCATGTTGTGAACCCTAGTTCAAACCTACAGTAGTTGTTATGTATGGTTTGACCACCAAAGCAAGCTCTAGGTCCTGGAGATAATGCAAATGCCCCTCTCTAATGAGCTTCCAAACAATACCAAGCATCCACCAGGATGAAACAACAGACAGAGTCTAGCCTTTCACACACATATCATCGTGAAAGATACAAAACATAAATGAAACCATTATAGTCTAGGCGGTGCAGCAAAGCGCGCTTACGCTTCTAGTATATTCCAATCTAGACTCTCCCAAAAAAGCATCCTTCAACTTGATCCAAAACTGGGGGCTAATGCCTCCCCCCCCAATACGTACATAGCTTGACCTTCCATTGTTTGTACAATCACATACTACATCGTAAATTATTTTTTTTCAAAACAGAGGCAAAGATTGCCTCATCTATTAATTAAGCAGAAGAGGATTGCCTAATTAATTATGGAAAACCGGACAAAAACCAGAACAACAAGGGCTAAGCCCACTCCCATAGACTGAAACACACAGGGCAAAGCCCACCCTTATCGACGACATGTCGATCTGCGGCCATACAACGCAGCTCCGACTCCGACGGAGAATTCAGAAGAACGAAACCAGGCACGGCTGGCGCCATGGAGGATCGCCGAAAGGGCCGCCTACAACCAGTCATCGCATCGCAAATTATAACACTCAAAAGACAACATAAGAAATCGAAATATCACCCGCATATAATAGTTACATAAAAATACAGGGTTAGTAAATATTGGTTGAATGAAATTGTAAAACCTCTTTTCATACGTTTCAAACACAATAATCAAACAAACAAATTTGTATTTTCATGGACAGCTAGATTAGGTCTTGTAGAGTTGTATTGAATAACTATTGAATAATTGTTGACGCAATATTGTGCCAGTACAAGAGGTATATATAAGAGCCAAGCCGCACCTGACCTAGCCCTATTACAAACCGAGTAGGAGTCCTATTCCTATTACAAGTTATATTCTAACATCCCCCCGCAGTGTCAACGGTAGGCTCGACGACGTTGAGACTGAAACGAATGTCTTGAAACGGAGTAGTCGCCCGGCCTTTAGTAAAGATATCAGCGAACTGAGCAGAAGTAGGCACGTGGAGAACACGAACTTGACCGAGAGCCACCTTCTCTCGAACAAAATGAATGTCGATCTCAATATGCTTGGTGCGGCGGTGTTGAACCAGATTCCCTGACATGTAGACAGCTGAAATATTATCACAGTAAACAATGGTAGCTTGTTCAATAGGACGGTGTAGCTCCGATAGCAACTGGCGCAACCAAACCATTTTAGCGACCGCATGAGCCACAACACGGTACTCAGCTTCAGCAGACGAGCGGGAGACCGTAACCTGCCTTTTTGAAGACCAAGAAACCAAATTGTTACCAAGAAAAACACAAAATCCGGATGTGGACCTACAAGTATCTGGAAAACCAGCCTAGCTGCATCAGAGTAAGCTGTCAAGGAGGCGGGAGAGGATTTGTTGATATGAAGACCTAAGTCTAGTGTGCCTTTGAGATACGGAAGAATACGCTTGACATAATTGTAGTGTGGAATACGAGGATCATGCATGTATAAACAAGCTTGTTGGACAACAAAAGAAATTTCAGGACGAGTGAGAGTAAGATACTGAAGTGCACCGGTAAGACTACGATAAAGAGAAGGATCAGAGAAAGGATCACCGTCAACAGAGAGTTTGGAACCTGTATCAACAGGGGTACGAGAAGTTTGACAATCAAGCATACCAGCACGAGAAAGAAGATCCAGAGTGTACTGACGTTGAGACTAGAAAAGACCAGAGGAGTCACGGATAACAGCAATACCTAAGAAGTGGTGAAGAAGACCTAAATCTATCATAGAAAATTCATGGCGAAGAAGAGAGATAATATGATCTAAAAATTGTTGGGAGGAAGCTGTGAGGATAATATCATCAACATATAAAAGAAGGTAAGCAGTGTTGTTGTTGTGATGAAAGGTGAAGAGTGAAGTGTCAGAATGGGAAGGGGTAAAACCGATGGTTTGGGCATAAGTAGAAAAGCGTTGGAACCAAGCACTTGGTGCTTGTTTAAGACCATACAGAGATTTTTGAAGAAGACAGACATGATTAGGATAGGAGGAATGTTCGAAGCCAAGAGGTTGTTGACAATAGACTGTTTCTTGAAGAGAGCCATGAAGAAAAGCATTTTTGACATCTAGTTGATGAATTGGCCAGGAAGAAGAGACGGCGATGCTAAGGACAGTGCGAATAGTGCCGGGCTTGACAACTGGAGAGAAAGTCTCATCATAATCTATGCCGTGTTGCTGAGAGTAACCACAACATACCCATCGAGCCTTATAACGTGCAAGACTCCCATCAGAATTAAATTTATGGCGAAAAACTCATTTGCCTGAAATGATATTTGTATTGGAAGGATGAGGAACTAACTGCCACGTGTTATTCTGCAGAAGGGCATCATATTCATTTTTCATAGCTGCGGCCCAATTAGGATCTAGGAGAGCTGATTTGTAAGATTTGGGTAGAGAGGAAGGAGATAAAGTTGCATGAAGATTGAGACAATCTTCTGCAGGTAAACGAAACCCGGACTTGGCACGTGCGCATATGGTATGATCGTTAGTAGGAGCTGGAACGGGAATAGCATGAGCAGGAGGGGTGGGGGAAGATGTGGTGGATGCGTCCGGCGTAGTGGAGGAAGAGGACGCGGGAGATGGTGGTGAAGACTACGGCTGCAGGAGGTCTGCCGCGTCAGAGTGTAATGTGTTTTCCTCTGCCGGGGCAGAGGTGGTGACAGAAATGGTGGCGGCAGGATCTGCTACTGCGACTGGTTTCGCTGGATTGGTCGGCGGGTGAAAGAAGGGAAGATGATTGCGACGAGAGGGACTAGTGGAAGGCGCGGGTGAGTTGGAATCTAATTGTTGACGCTCGGAAAAGGGGGAAATGTTTTTAGCAAATGTTACATGACGAGACACATGAACACGACCACTAACAAGATCTAGACAACGATAACCCTTGTGCTCGTCAAAAAAACCTAGATGGACACACGGGATAGAGCAGAGGGAAAGTTTGTTAGGAGAAGTGGAGTAGGAGTTTGAAAAAAAGACAAACGAAGACGCGAACGTCGAAGTAATTTGGATGAGAGAGAAATAAAGAGAAGTAAGGAGTAGTTTGTGTGTTAACTTTAGATAGACGAATGTTGAGTAAATATGTGGCCGTGTGGAGTGCCTCTGCCCAGAACATCGACGGCATAGAAGATTGAATAAGCAGAGTGCAAATGATGTCATTAAGAGTATGAAGAGAACGCTCGACTTTGCCGTTTTGAGGGGAGGTATAAGGACAGGAGAAACGTAAGATAATTCCATATTGTAGAAAGAAATTTCGATTTTTAAAGTTGTCAAATCCACGACCATTATCACATTGGATGAATCTTATAGGGAGGAAAAATTGGACTGAGACATAGCGCTGAAAGTTAATGAATATATTATGAACGTCGGATTTGTTGTGTAAAAGAAAAGTCCAAACATAATGAGTAAATCATCAAGAATCACGAGATAATACTTAAAACCCGATACACTTTCTATTGGTGATGTCCAGAGATCACAATGAAGTAATTCAAAAGGAAAAGTACTAGAGTATTGAGAGGAACTAAAGGGAAGGCGAACATGTTTGCCCAATTGACATGACTGACACATAGAAGAATTATGAGAACCTCTATTACATGGTATTGAAAATTCACTAAGAAGTGTGGATAACACATTTTTATCGGGATGGCCGAGACGTTGGTGCCACATATCAACAGAGGCCACCATAGATGTTGGAGGAGCAGCGACCGGAGCACCATGGAGAGAATATAAATCACCAGAGCTATTGAATTGAGCAATCTCGGACTTGGTCCAGTAGTCTTTCACAGACAAACCAAAGGGGTCAAACTCAACAGAAACAAGATTATCAGTGGTGATTTGGCGAACGGAAATCAGATTTTCAATAAGGGCAGGAGCTACAAGAACATCACGAAGAAGCAGAGGCTTAGTTGGGGATTGGATTTGAGCCTGACCGACACATTAAATAGGAATAGAAGATCCATCACCGAGAGTAATAGAGGGAAAAGACGAAGGTGTGCAAGAAGAAAGCAAATTACTCGATGCAGACATATGACGAGAAGCACCAGAATCAAACATCCAATCCGTACCTGAGTTCCCTTGTGCAGCAAAGTTGTTCATGGCTTGTAGAAAAGTAGCTTGGTCCCAGCTCGGAGTCAAAGTAGCGGCCGGTGTAGTCATGGGAGCTTGCGGGTGTGGTGAGGTCGGCAGTCGGGGCGCGAGGATGGAGTATAGGCAGGCAGTGCACCATATGGCGTAGGGGCAGACCAGGGCATAGGCCACGCCTGGACTAGTCCTGTCCATGGATCAGGAGATGGGCGCCATCCGGGCGGCGGTGGTGGTGCAGTTGATGAAGCAGGAGCATTGTAGTACGGTGCCATCGAAGGAGCTGGCTGGTAGTCGCCATAGATCGCCGGTGTATTGTATAGCGCCGCAGGTGTGTTGCAGAGAGCCGCAGACGATGTACTGGATGAAGTCACAGGCGCGACCGCATAGTACCCCGTAGATGACGCATAGTAGTGCTCACCTGTGGCTCCTGCGGGCAACGCGCCGTGTTGCATGGTGCCGTAGACGTGTGGCCCGTAGCCATGCGCGGGCGGTGGGGTAAAGCCAGCCGTCTGGAACGGTGCAGCAGCATGCAGCCCGAAGCCATGTGCTAACGAGGCAGGAGTGTGCGGCCCGTGGCCATGCTGGGGCATGCATGGCATTGCATGTAGCGGGGCAGAGGAGATGGATTCAGCGATGATCGATCCGGCGGCAGCGGCGCCAGATGCAATCGTCCCGATCGGAACAGAGGCGGAAGCCATACCCTAGGATCGTAAGTCTGATACCATGTAGAGTTTTATTGAATAACTATTGAATAATTGTTGACGCAACATTGTGCCGTTACAAGAGGTATATATAAGAGCCAAGCCGCACCTAACCTAGCCCTATTATAAACTGAGTAGCAGTCCTAATCCTATTACAAGTTGTATTCTAACAGGTCTTCCCGATAAAAAATAGAAATGACATGTTAATTTCTTAAGTTATAGAAAGTACAATTAAGCGAAACATGTAGAGTCGCTACCATTTGAGTTTTTTCTCATAAATTTTTCATCTTCTTAAAAAGATCAGTCACATCATCATTACTTACCAATGGTTAAAATATTTCTCTTATCCGATACCTAGTGCTTAAGAAAAATGGCACTTGGCGGATGTGTTTGGATTATACAGACCTTAACAAAGCCTGTCCGACTGATCCTTTTGCTCTCCCTTGTATTGATCAGATTATTGATGCTACGGCGGGTTGCGAGCGCTTGAGTTTTTTGGATGCTTACTCTGGTTATCATCAGATCAAAATGGCAGTCAAGGACCAGGATAAGACAACCTTTATCACTCCCTTTGGAGCCTTCTGTTATGTATCTATGCCATTTGGGCTCAAGAGTGCCCAGGCAACTTACCAATGGTGTGTTCAGAATTTCCTTCATGGTCAGATTGGGCACAATGTTCATGCTTATGTGGATGATATTGTTGTGAAATCCAGGAAGAAGGAGACGTTTATTGAGGATTTTAAGGAGACCTTTGACAACCTCCGGGTCTACAAGATGATGCTTAACCCGACCAATTCTGTTTTTGGCCTGCCAGCTGGCAAGTTATTGGGTTTCTTGGTGTCTAAGAGAGGCATTAAAGCTAACCCAGAGAAGATCAAGGCTATCACCTCTTTGGCTAAGCCGGCATGTATCAATGACATCCAGCGTTTGGCGGGTCGTATCGCAGCTTTGAGCCGGTTTATAAATCTCCTAGGAGAGAAGGTTATCCCTTTGTATCAGATGATGAAGAAGATAGATAACTTTGTCTAGAGCGGTGCCGCTAATAAGGCGTTTGAGGCACTTAAGAAGCAGCTGGCTGAGCCACCGGTTCTTGCAACCCCTATTGATAAGGAGCCCTTGCTGTTATATGTGGCTGCAAACAACAGGGCTGTCAGTGTAGCAGTTGTGGTTGAAAGGAAGGAGTCAGGCAAGGAGTATCTGGTTCAAAGGCCAGTTTATTATGTCAGTGAGGTGCTCATTGAGTCTAAGCAGAGATACCCACATTGGCAGAAGCTGGTTTATGGTGTGTTCATGGCTAGTTGCAAATTGAAACAATATTTCCTTGGTCATCCCATGACTGTGGTTAGCTCTGCTCCTTTGGGGGATATTATTCAAAATAGAGAAGCCATAGGTCGGGTACCTAAGTGGGCTATTGAGCTTGGACCCCATGGTTTAAAATATGTGCCTCAGACGGCTATAAAATCTCAAGCACTTGTGGACTTCATCAATGATTGGACAGAGTTGCAGATGCTTGAGGATAAGCCAGATAATACATATTGGACTATTCATTTTGATGGATCCAGGCAGTTGGAAGGCTCGGAGGCTGGAGTTATATTGACTTCCCCACGAGGTGATAAATTTTGTTATGTTTTGAGGTTGATGTTCCCTTGTACTAACAATGTGATACATCTCCATCGTATCTACTTTTTCAAACACTTTTGCCCTTGTTTTGGACTCTAACTTGCATGATTTGAATGGAACTAACCCGGACTAACGCTGTTTTCAGCAGAACTACCATGGTGTTATTTTTGTGGAATAATAAAAGTTCTCGGAATGACCTGAAACTCAACGGAAGTTATTTTTGGAATTAATAAAAAATATTGGCAAAAGAACCAAGGCCAGGGGCCCCACACCCTGTCCACGAGGGTGGGGGGCACGCCCTACCCCCCTGGGCATGCCCCCTGCCTCATGGGCCCCCTAGTGCTCACCGACCTCAACTCCAACTCCATATATTCACGTTCGGGGAGAAAAAATCAAAGAGAAGGATTCATCATGTTTTACGATACAGAGCCGCCGCCAAGCCCTAATATCTCTCGGGAGGGCTGATCTGGAGTCCGTTCGGGGCTCTGGAGAGGGGAATCCATCGCCGTCGTCATCATCAACCATCCTCCATCACCAATTTCATGATGCTCACCACCGTGCGTGAGTAATTCCATCGCAGGCTTGCTGGACGGTGATGGTGTTGGAGATATGCCCTAGAGGCAATCATGTATGATGATATTTCCTATGTGTTTATGAATAAAGATAGTCCTTGGACATTATCAATGATGTGTATCAGCAAGTACGTGACTTGTTTGTGGGACTATGCATTGTATGATGACTATCCTAAAAGGTCCCTAGTTGAAAGGGCTGTGTGGACGCGCAACCGGCTAGACTAGCATATGACATAGTTGATGGCTTGGTCTCACTAGCCATGGAGTATTGGATGCTAACCAGATAATATGGACTTGGAAAGGTCTGCTCGGATTTGACGTAGTCGAATCCGACCCGAGATAAGGTCCGAGTCGGACAGACCCAACTATGAGACGCATCGATATGTCATCTGTGAGTCTCTAGTACAACATACGTTCTATGTCCTAAGACCTGAGCTGGCACATGTACTCGGGATGGTGACAGACCTGCTTTGGGCCGACCAAACACTACTCCGTGACTGGGTAGTTACAAAGGTAGGTTTCGGGCTTGTCCGGACCCATGCTGCGAGACATGGTCTAGCAAGATGGGATTTGCCCCTCTGATCAGGAGAGATATACTCTGGGCCCCTTGTGTGATCCGACCAGGATAAGAATGACCATGCGACAAGGATTATGAGATAATCCGGATAGTGGTCGGCATCACTAGAACGAGAAAGAGGTCGGGCTAGCACAAGGATGAAAATCTCGCCTTGAGCCCGACAACATATATCATGTGGCAAAGGGAACAGAAGTATGACATGTTGTACAGGTTCGCCTAACCACCTTCATAGTGTGCTTGGTGTTCGGCATGCCTTGCTAGAGGCCGCTACCAATCGTGCAGTTCAGAGGTGATCTGAGCTGTGACCAAGCCGACTTGAACCTAAGGGGTCGCGCGTTTAAGGGAAGGAACCTACGAGGTCGGATCCGAGGACACTGGTCAGATGTGATTTGAACTGTATTCGGATTGTGGCTGAGTAGACTTGTGGGCTTTAGGGTCCGTGCGAGGCCCAAGTGTTAAGCCCGCGACAGACGCCTATATAAAGTGGAGGTGCAGCACACTCATGGGTGGATTTGCTTCAGAGCTGCGACTAGGGTTTGCATGTATTGCGAATAGCCACCTCCACTCGTTGCCGGTTGTGTGATCGGACCTAGCAGTCTGCCGCACGACATTCCTCCTACACGTGCGGATACCGTTAGAGGCGGTGCACTTGCGCCGCTCCAGCGAACCTGTTCGCAGGATCCGATCACCTATGTGGGAGACCGGCAAGGAGGAGGCGACTCCGGGAACGCGAGGCGACTCCGGGAACGCGCTGCCTCAACTCTACTTCCGCTGCACGACACTGCGCATCTAGTGGTAACTATCTTGATCCATCTCCCGTAGCATGTTCTTGGTTGTTCTACGCGTAATTTTTTTTCATTTGCAGTCGACGCACCCTACCGTTGATCCCAACAGATGGGTTGGATGAGATTTACCATGTAATTGAGTTAGTTTTGTTAGGGTTTGATCCCTAGTATCCATTATGTTCTAAGATTGATGTTGCTATGACTTTGCTATGCTTAATGCTTGTCACTAGGGCCCGAGTGCCCTGATTTCAGATCTGAACCTATTATGTTTTCATGAATATATGTGAGTTCTTGATCCTATCTTGCAAGTCAATAGTCACCTACTATGTGTTATGATCCGACAACCCCGAAGTGACAATAATCGGGACCACTCCCGGTGATTACCGTAGTTTGAGGAGTTCATGTATTCACTAAGTGTTAATGCTTTGGTATGGTACTCTATTAAAAGGAGGCCTTAATATCCCTTAGTTTCCAATAGGACCCCGCTGCCACGGGAGGGTAGGTCAAAAGATGTCATGCAAGTTCTTTTCCATAAGCACGTATGACTATATTCAGAATACATGCCTACATTGCATTGATGAACTGGAGCTAGTTTTGTGTCACCCTATGTTTTAACTATTGCACGAGGAATCGCATCCGACATAATTATCCATCACTGACCCAATGCCTACGAGCTTTTCACATATTGATCTTCGCTTTGTTACTTTACCGTTGCCACTATTACACTTACTACAAAACTGCTACAGTTACTTTTGCCGCTGTTACCGTTACTTCCATACTACGTTGCTACTAAATACTTTGCTGCAGATATTAAGTTTTCCAGGTGTGGTTGAATTGACTACTCAACTGCTAATACTTGAGAATATTCTTTGTCTCCCCTTGTGTCAAATCAATAAATTTGGGTTGAATACTCTACCCTCGAAAACTATTGCGATCCCATATACTTGTGGGTTATCAAGACTATTTTCTGGCACCGTTGCCGGGGAGCATAGCTCTATTCTTTGAGTCACTTGGGATTTATATCAGCTGATCACTATGAGGAACTTGAAATACAAAAGAACTAAGATTTTCCCCTCAACTACGAGGGGAGGTAAGGAACTACCATCTAGCTCTGCACTTGATTCTCCTTCTATTTTGAGTAAGCTTGTGACACCTAAACCTGCTTCTGCTATTAATTCTGATATGTCGCATGTTATTGATGATGCCACTTCTGCTATACATGATACTTATGATGAAACTACTTCTATGCTTGATAATACTGTGCCATTAGGTGAATTTCTTGATGAACAACTTGCTAGGGCTAGAGAGAATGAAATTATTGAAACTGATAATATTAATGAAAGTGATGATGAAGATTCTCCCCCTAAATATGAATTGCCTGTTGCACCTGAGGGTTATGTTATGGATGAAGAAACTGTTAGAGATTTTCTTGCTTGCTAGTTCAGGGGCTCATCGTCATTGAAGCCTGGTTCAGGGGCTACTGAGGGAGTCCCGGATTAGGGGGTATCCGGACAGCCGGACTATATACATCGTCCGGACTGTTGAAGCATGAAGATACAAGACTCAAGACTTCGTCCCGTGTCCGGATGGGACTCTCCTTTGCGTGGAAGACAAGCTTGGCGATCCGGATATTATATTTCTTTCCTTGTAACCGACTCCATGTAAACCCTAGCCCTCTCCGGTGTCTTTATAAACCGGAGAGGATGGTCCTTAGAAGGCCGATCACAATTACAATCATACCATCATAGGCTAGCTTCTAGAGTTTAGCCTCTACGATCTCGTGGTAGATCTACTCTTGTACTGCTCATATCTTCAATATTAATCAAGCAGGAAGTAGGGTTTTACCTACATCGAGAGGGACCGAACCTGGGTAAACATTGTGTCCCTTACTTCCTGTTACCATCAGCCTAAGACGCACAGATCGGGACCCCCTACCCGAGATCCGCCGGTTTTGACACCGACATTGGTGCTTTCATTGAGAGTTCCTCTGTGTCGTCGCTTTGAGGCCTGATGGCGTCTTCAATCACCAACAACACCGTCCAGGGCGAGACTTTTCTCCCCGGACAGATCTTTGTGTTCGGCGGCTTCGCACTGCGGGCCAATTCGCTTGGTCATCTGGAGCAGGTCGACAGCTACGCCCCTGGCCACCAGGTCAGGTTCGGAAACTTGAAGTACATGGAGGATATTTGCGGAGACTTGATCTTCGACGGATTCGGGCCTGTGCCAGGAGCGCCGGACAGTCACGACGAGCACAACCTAGACCTGCTGTCGGACAATGGTCGGGATATCATCCCTGCAGTAACCCCAGGTCTAAATTCGGAGCAGGTCACATTGCCTAAGGACGGAGGGGTGGACCCCGCCCAGCAGGCCGCATACTCATCGGCGGTGGAGCCGAATACGGGTCTCACCTCTGTTGAGGCCTGTAACCCCAGGCCCCCGGACTCGTATCCGACTATTGGTTCCGGTCCGCACGCCCTCGAGCCAGCCAAGCCAGGTTGGGCTTCGGTAATGGAGTTTACCACTGCGGACATCTTTCAGCACTCGCCCTTTGGCGACATGCTAAATTCATTAAAGTCTCTCTCTTTGTCAGGAGGCTCTGGGCCAAACTATGTCCGGCTTGAGTGGGAAGCAGGCGATGAAGGAATTCACTGCCCACCCACCACCCATTTCATTTCCACGGTCGATGATTTAACTGACGTGCTTGATTTCGACTCCGAAGACATCGACGGTATGGACGACGATGCAGGAGACACACAGGAGCCACCGCCCACACGGCGGTGGACAGCCACCTCTTCATATGATATATATATGGTGGACACTCCGAAAGAAACAAATGGCGATGAGGTAATGGAGGATAACCCCTCCAAGAAGAAAGCAAAATATGGGCGTCGCCAGCGCCGCTCCAAGCCCCGCCAAGGCAATACCGGCACCGGAGATGAAAACAATTCAAACGGTGCCGAAGATGAATACAACCCCGATCAGCCCGCCTTCGAGCAGGCCGAACAAGAAGATGGGCAGGACAGCCCATATGAACAGGCGACGGACGGGTATCCGGAGGAGGACAACTACATGCCCCCTCCAAAGACGAGGTTAGCCTCGGCGACGACGAGTTCGGCGTGCCTGAGGACCCCGCGGAGCAGGAGCACTTCAAGCGCCGGCTTATTGCCACCGCGAGGAGCCTGAAGAAGAAGCAGCAGCAGCTTCAAGCTGATCAAGACCTGCTCACAGATAGATGGAGAGAAGTCCTGGCAGCCGAGGAATATGGACTCGAGCGCCACATGGCTGACCGGCCGCCTCAAGGTCGGGATAAAACAACATATCAGCCCGAATACCAGCCTGCACCCCCACGCCAGTTTACCACGGCCCGGGGCAATACTCAGGACCTGCGTGATAGATTGGATAATACCGCAGGACAACCAAGATCAATCTACGGATCACGGGGGCACGCCGCAACACATGACGATGACCGTCATACCGGATACACTAACAGTAAATCCGGCCGGCCCGAACACAACCAGCCTAATTTGGATGGACTGCGTCATGACATAGCCCGGCACAGAGGCGCCGCACACCACCTCTGCTTCACTGATGAAGTGATGGATCATGAATTTTCCCAGAAGGGTTCAAACCCGTAAACATCGAATCATACGATGGCACAACAGACCCTGCGGTATGGATTGAAGACTTCCTTCTCCACATCCACATGGCCCGCAGAGATGATCTACATGCCATAAAATATCTTCCCCTTAAGCTCAAAGGACCCGCCAGGCACTGGCTTAACAGCCTGCCCGCATTCCATTGGCAGTTGGGAAAACTTGGAAGATGCATTCCTTGACAACTTCCAAGGCACATATGTGCGACCTCCGGATGCCGACGACCTGAGCCACATCACTCAACAGCCAGGAGAATCAGCCAGGAAATTCTGGACTCGGTTCCTAACTAAAAATAACCAAATAGTTGACTGTCCGGACGCCGAAGCCCTGGCGGCCTTCAAGCATAATATCCGCGACGAGTGGCTCACTCGACACCTTGGCCAGGAGAAACCCAAGTCCATGGCAGCTCTCACGACACTAATGACCCGCTTTTGCGCGGGCAAGGATAGCTGGTTGGCTCGCAGCAGCATTGCGCCACATTCTGGCACGTCAGATGTCCATGACTATAATGGCAAGCTACGACGCAACAGACACAAGCGGTGGAACAACAGCGACAATGCCGAAGACACTACAGTCAATGCCGGATTCAGCGGATCCAAATCTGGTTAGCGGAAGAAGCCATTTAAAAGAAACAATCAGGGACCGTCTAGTCTAGACCGTATACTGGAGCGCTCGTGCCAAATTCATGGCACCCCGAACAAGCCAGCCAACCACACCAATAGAGACTGCTGGGTATTTAAACAGGCCGGCAAAATAAACGCCGAAAACAAGGACAAGGGGCTGCACAGCGACGATGACGATGAGCCCCGGCGTCCGAACACGGGGGGACAGAAGAAATTTCCCCCTCAGGTGAAAACGGTCAACATGATCGACGCCACTCACATCCCCAAGAGGGAATGGAAGCGAGCACTACGGGACGTCTGCGCGATGGAGCCAGTGGTCCCCAAACTCAACCCATGGTCAGCTTGTCCGATCACCTTTGATCGTAGGGATCATCCTACTAGCATCCGTCACGACGGCTTGGCCGCATTGGTTCTAGACCCAATCATAGACGGATTCCACCTCACAAGAGTCCTTATGGACAGAGGCAGCAGCCTGAACCTGATTTATCAGGACACAGTGCACAAAATGGGCATCGACCCTTCAAGGATTAAGCCTACCAAAACCACCTCTAAAGGTGTAATTCTTGGAGTAGAGGCCCGCTGTACGGGCTCTATAACATTGGAAGTGGTCTTCGGATCTCCGGATAACTTCCAAAGTGAGGAGTTAATCTTCGATATCGTCCCTTTCTGCAGTGGTTACCACGCACTGCTCGGACGAACCGCATTCACTAGATTCAATGCGGTACCACACTATGCATATCTCAAGCTCAAGATGCCAGGCCCGCGCGGGGTCATAACAGTCAACGGAAACATGGACCGCTCTCTCCGTACAGAAGAGCACACTGCAGCCCTCGTGGCAGAAGTACAATGCGGCCTCCTCCGGTAAACCACCAATCCGGCGACGACAACCTCAAGCACCGTCAAGCAAGTTCGGAGCACCCCGCAATAGGATCACCAGGCACGCCAAGAGCGCGACTAGCAGTCTGGCCTCCGCTCGAATCCCATCAAAGCAGCATTCATGCCACGCGTACACAATTACGCACTCAAAATACCATGGGCACAGGCAGAGGCGAAGCAGTGGCTCAGTCAATAGCGCGGTATCACCGCCTCATACCTTCATAATCTTTCCTTTTACCTTTCAGGACATTTCTTTAGTGCAACCTCTACACAAGAGCCGGATCGACGGACTTCCATAGGAGATAAACCCAAGGAGGCAACTGGCTTTGCGCACAGAATTAAATACCCAGGTGGAATCTATTTACGATCGTTATACCTGCTTAATCTATCTGTACGTAGCCTGCCGCCAGATAGGGTATGTCAAATAATCCTATTTATCTCCGCTTAATGCATTCATTGTAAACATACGCTTAAACGTATTATTCATCAATGAGAGATCATATATAGCGTTAGCTTATTATTCTTATTTGAGCATTTTTTCTTACAAATGTCTATTTGATATTGCATCCATACACCTTGGTACGTTCAGTTTGCTAGGGGCTTCTTATGGCGCCCCATAATACGGCAAGGCAAGTCCGAACACTTTCAACAGTGCGACACCCCGAACTTATAACATTATATGCATCAGCTCCGAATCATGTCTTGGGTCTACAGTTGGGATAGCCCGGCTCCCTTGTTTTGGTGCCTTACGTTCCGTTATATCGGCTAAGGTAGCGCAGGGAGAACTACTGCGATTGTGCCCCGGTTCTTCCGGACGAGCACCTTAGTAGAGAAAGCCGAAAACTAACCGGCATGATGTGGCGAGAGCTGGTCGCTGTTCGAGAGGTCTTAAAATCCTTAAAGATTTTTCCGCTTTAGGCGATAATTTGGCTTCGTCCGATCTAGGCGTATATAGCGCCCCAATTCGGCCTTCCGGATTCTAGGGGCTTCACCCAAATTTAAAATTGTAGACTTCTATGGCTAAGTGAAGGTTATAAAGCCGCATAGTCCGATTGCCTTGTTCGCTGCGCCGGACACCTCCTTAAGGGACCAAACATTTGGATAAAGAGTGTCCGGGTTTTCCACGAACACCCCAGTACTAGTTGCATGGGGGCAGAAGTCGACGACTGGCCTACTTTCAGAATTTTATAAAAAGCCGCACAGAAGGTAATATTTTAAATAACAAAAGCGCTACATAGCGCAAGTAACTTCGTCCTTAAATTACGAATATGACAGAAGTGAATTCATTCTAAAATTATGTCCTTGGTACATTCATCGACCACGAGGCGAGTGCCCTTCATAACGCCATCATAATACTTCTCCGGATAGCGATGCGGCTTGCCCTCTGGCGGCCCATCCTTCACCAGCTTCTCCGCATCCAGTTTGCCGCAATGCACCTTCGCACGGGCAAAGGCCCGACGGGCACCCTCAATGCAAATGGATCACTTGATGACCTCCAGTCGCGGACAGGCATTCATGATCCGCTTGATTAGGCCAAAGTAGCTGGTGGGCAGGGGCTCACCAGGCCACATCCGGACTATGAAATCCTTCATAGCCACTTCGGCTACCCTGTGGAGTTCGACCAACTGCTTTAGTTGGTCACTCAGAGACGTTGGATGTTCGGCCCCAGCATACTGGGACCAGAACAACTTCTCCGTTGAGCTCCCCTCTTGAGCACGGTAGAACTCCGCGGCATCTGATATGCTGCATGGCAGATCTGTGAATGCCCCTGGAGAGCTCCGGACTCGGGTAAGTAAAAGAAACGCCTCCTCCACATGTTTGCTTTGCATAAAGAATTTCTTACCCGTCGCTATCTTCTTGGCCTCCTGGATTTCCTGCTGTGCCTTTTCGGCTTCGGCCTTGGCGTCTTTTATACTTGCAAGGGCCTTCGCAATCTCGGCCTCTTTCGCCTTAAGCTCACGCTCCACGAACTCGAACTTTTTGCCGAGCTCCTGGAGCTCTTGTTGTACCTCGCCCACTCCGGCATCTTGCTTTTCGCGCTCTTTATGCTCCAAGGCCGCCTTGTGTTCGGCCTCGGACAACGCTTTCTTCAGAGACGCCACTTCGATGGTGGCCTCTGTTATCAAATCACGACGCTTTGTCATTAGAATAACCAATTTTATCTATCCTTCATTATATGAGAAAGGGGAATCATTCACCTTTGCTCTCTTCGAGCTGCCTCCTCGTGAGGTCGAGCTCTCCCTATGCCTGCTCCAGGTCCTGCTTTAGTCCGGTGATCTCAGCCGTACGGACTGCAGTGGCAAGCAGCACAACCTGCTTATTCACATTCAAACTTATTGTTGGACTCCTGCGGATTACAATTGACCCTCCGTTTGGTTTTTCCTTCCGAACACCAAATAGAGTATCAGGGGCTACTACCTATCGGGTGGTAATTTCACACATTTTTATTACTTACCTCAAAGCCTGTCAGGAGGCTGGTGCAGGCTTCGGTTAGTCCGCTCTTGGCGGGCGAAACCTTCTGAATCACTACACTCATAAGAGTATGGTGCTCTTCATCTATGGAAGCGCCGTGAAGCGCTTCCAGCAGACAATCTGGCGCCTCGGGCGCAATGGAAGTCCTCGACACAGACGACCCTCCCTCCCTAATGAGGGGCTGCCGCCTGAGTTTGGAACCATCAAAGGCTCCGGAACAGTGTTCGGCTGAGAGTCCGGCTTACTACGGCTTTCATCAACACGATCCGCGGGGATCTTGAACCCCGCGTGTCCGACGTCTAGAATGCCGCCTTGGAGCGCCTCCAGAGCCACCTCCCCCTGCTCTGGGAGCCTTTGGGATAACACCTCCGTGTCATCTGCAGGCTGAGGAGTAGTGGCCGTCGGGAGCGAGTTCATCGCCGAATCACTCAAGGACCCATCCGAAGACGATGCTTCGGGATGGACCCTGGCCGGACTACATACAAGTTTGGCGTTATAACAAAACTATGAAGTAGATTTACGATAGAGTGCGGATACTTACGATCGCACTGCGGGCTTCTTCCTGGGCAGCCACCCCTCCTCGCTATCGGCGGCGGTGGTGGAGTAGTCCGAAAGGGACGCCTTTCCCTTCTTGGACGTCCTGGCCTCCCCCTCCGGGGCGGCCTTCCTCTTTTTCTCCCCCCCAAGACGGGGAGGTGGAGTTTCTTCTTGTTTCCCCCCGCCTCCGCGGGAGGAATCTGCCTCGTCGTCATCAGACGACGAGGATATGACAGCCTTGCGCCGGGGGCCTCTCCTGGTCCCCTGGTCCGCCCTCTCAGGCCCCTCGTCCTTTCCGGATGGGGCGGCCTCCTCTTCTTCTTCTTCTTCCCCCTTGGGGGAGGAGTGTGCCTTGTCGTCTTCGGGCGAGGCTTGTGCAATCTTACGTTGGATACCCTTTCGGATTCCCAGGGCCTTCTTATTGGCCTTCTTCTCCGGCCCCTTGTAGGGCGCCGGGACCAGCATCTTCATTAGGAGAGCATTAGCTGGGCTTTCCGGCAGTGGAGCCGGACAGTCAATCTGCTCTGTTGTCTCCACATAATCCTGAATAAATATACACGATTACTTAAGGCTCCCCCATGAATATACTGGGAAGAACCGAATCCGGGGGCAGCCTGAGAACTCACCTGATTAGGAGGCCGCGCGGCGTGGAGCCCACAGTCCTCGGATATGGGAGGAGGTACTTCGGAGGCCTTGAACAACGCCTTCCACGCGTTTTTGTGCTTCATGCCATAGAGCCTCTGAAGCGTCTGGTGTTCGACCGAGACGAACTCCCATAGAGTGAATGCCCTCCTTTGGCACGGCAGAATCCGGCGAATGAGCATGACCTGGATCATGTTGACAAGCTTGATGTTCTTGTCCTTCATGCCCTTGATGCAGTTTATGAGTCCGGTCAGCTCTATAGATTCGCCCCAAGACAGGCCGTTCTGTTCCCAGGAGGTGAGCCGCATGGGAGTTTTGGATCAGAACTCTGGGGCCGCCGCCCAGTTGGCGTCGCGCGGCTCGGTGACGTAGAACAACCCCGATTGCCATCCTTTCATGGTTTCCGCAAAGGATCCGTCAAGCCAGGTGACGTTGGGCATATTTCCCACCATGGCTCCTCCACACTCCGCTTGCTGGCCGCTCACGATCTTCGGCTTCACGCAGAAGATTTGCAGCCACAAGCCGAAATGATGCTTGATGCAAAGGAAAGCCTCGCATACGATGATGAACGGCGAGATGTTGAGGACAAAGTTCGGGGCTAGATCATGGAAATCTAGCCCGTAGTAGAACATGAGCCCGCGGACGAAGGGGTGGAGTGGAAACCCCAGTCCACGGACTAAGTGGGCGAGAAACACGACCCTCTCGTGGGGTCCCGGAGTTGGAGTGACCTGCCCGTCGTCCAGTAGCCGGTGCGCTATGTCTGCGGCCAAGTATCTAGCCGCCCGAAGATTCGCGATGTGCTTCTCTTTTACGGTGGAAGCCACCCACTTGCCTCCTGCTCCGGACATGTTTAGTTGTGCGGAGAAGACTTGGACTAGGGTGCTGGAGCTCGAGGGGGCAAGAGTGGGCAAAGGAGGAAGAAGGCATGGGTAAAAATGGGGAACTCTTATCCCTTTATAGAGGCGACGAAAGCGGTGCGCCTCCCCACTAGCCCGTTGAGAATCGCTTACTTCCCAAGCGCCACGATTGATGGCACGGTGGGATTACCCATACCCATATTGATAAGAATCCCATGATAAGGGGACACGATCTCTGCTTTGACAAGACATGTCAAGGAAACCGCCTCGCAATACGCGCTCTGGCTGGTTGTGGAAAAACGGTTCGAATAATGACCTGACCGTAATGACATATAACCTTGGAGTATTCGGAAGGAGGAACCCGCCTTGCAATGCCGAAGACAAGACTGCGCGCCGGACTCATCGTCATTGAAGCCTGGTTCGGGGGCTATTGAGGGAGTCCTGGATTAGGGGGTATCCGGACAGCCGGACTATATACATCGTCTGGAGTATTTAAGTGTGAAGATACAAGACTCAAGACTTTAGCCCGTGTCCGGATGGGACTCTCCTTTGCGTGGAAGACAAGCTTGGCGATCCGAATATTATATTTCCTTCCTTGTAACCAACTCCATGTAGACCCTAGCCCTCTCTAGTGTCTATATAAACCGGAGAGGCTGGTCCTTAAAAGGCCGATCACAATTACAATCACACCATCATAGGCTAGCTTCTAGGGTTTAGCCTCTACGATCTCGTGGTAGATCTACTCTTGTACTACTCATATCTTCAATATTAATTAAGCAGGAAGTAGGGTTTTACCTCCATCGAGAGGGCCCAAACCCGGGTAAACATTGTGTCCCTTGCTTCCTGTTACCATCAGCCTAAGACGCACAGATCGGGACCCCCTACCCGAGATCCGCCGGTTTTGACACTGACAGGGACCGAAATGTTACGAACGGAAACAGAGAGATTACAATCCCATCTCGGTGAGACCGAGATCCCTATCGGTGATACCGATTTGCCTAGGGTTTGTGGCAGTGGCTATGACATCTGAACTCGGTGGCACCGGATGGAAACAATCGATAGGGCCGAGTTAGACTTTTGGTTTAGGTCATATGTGTGATGAACCAGAGAGAGGGGGATGAGTTGGTAGGTGGGGAAAAGGGAGCAGGTGAGATGCGAGAGAGACAAAGGGGATGAGGTTTGGATCGATCAACTTTCTAATCAAGTCATGCCCCTCTCACGGTGGCTACAGGAGTTTAAGTACACACACAGCCCACGCCCGAGTGGGCCTGATGATTACAAGGCCAATGGCCCAATTCAGCCCAAACACTTAGACCAGCACTCCTGTGCATCTCTGTCACACTGTATCCCTTTCAGAGGACTGAACAGGAGGATCAGGTGTGACATTCTCCCCCTCTTGAGTGGCGTTGTCGTCCTAGATAGTGGTGTCAGGGAAACAACATTGCAAAACGTCTTGATCTTCCCAGGTGGTGGCGTCGGCGGGTAGGGTGGACCACTGGACTCGGAGCTGCACCATGGAAGTCGCCCGTTTCTTCACCTCCCGTCACTCCAGGATGCCAATGGGACTGAGCGGCAGCGCAGTGAGGTCTGGAATCTTGGGCTGCTCGGTGAAGACCGGCTAGTGGTTGGGGGTGAACGACTTCAGCTGGGACATGTGGAACACCGGATGGATGCGACTATCCGGTGGTAGCTCCAGGCGGTAGGCGAGGACGCCGATGCGCTCGATGACGGTGAAGGGCCCGTTACTTGTACGCCAACTTGCAGTAGGGCGGCTGGTGACGGAGACTTGAACGTACGGCTGGAGCTTGAGGAGTACTTGGTCGCCGATGGCGAACGAGCGCTCCGAGCGGTGCTTGTCGGCTTGCCTCTTGAAACGGTCTTGAGCTCCGGCGAGCCGGGCGCGAAGCAACTCGGTGTGAGTCGCCCAATTGAGGTCGCCTGTGTTGGCGTCGGGCGAGAGCTTGTCGGAGAGGGTGGGAAGCTCTCCCAGATTGACTTCTCTGCCATAGAGAGCCTTGAAGGGTGAACAATTTAACGACGAGTGGTGGGACGAATTGTACCAGAATTCCGCGGCGGCGAGCCACTTGTGCCATTGCTTGGGCTGGTCGTGGATGGCTCACGGAGGTACATCTCGAGGCACTGGTTGACCCGCTCGCTCTGCCCGTCAGTTTGGGGGGGTGATACGCCGTCGTGTAGAGGAGCTTGGTGCCGGCGGCGGCGAGAAGTTCCCTCCACATGGCGCTGGTAAAAATCTTGTCGCGATCCGAGACGATGGAGTGCGGGACGCCGTGGAGCTTGATGATGGACTCCTGGAATGCCCGCACGACCTTTGCAGCAGTGAATGGGTGGTGCAGAGGCACAACATGAGCAAATTTGGTCAGGCGGTCGACGACCACCATGATTGTGTCATACCCCTCTGATTTGGGGAGTCCTTCCACGAAGTCCATGGTCAGATCGTGCCATGGTTCAGTGGGAATGGGCAGCGGCTGTAGTTTGCCTGTAGGGTGACGGTGTTCGTGCTTGGATTGCTGACACATCAGGCACTGATGAAAAAAATCTTCAACACCCTTCTTGAGGCCTGTCCACACGAACATCTTTTGTACCCGCTGATAAGTGGCCATGACACCGGAATAACCCCCACTGCACTGTCGTGCAAAGCAGAGATGATTTTGGTCTGTAATGCTATGTTTGCTCTGATACATAGGCGTTCCCCTTGACGAATGATGCCCTGACGCAGCGTGCGACCTTGATCGCCAGGGTTCCTGATCGCGAGCTGCGCCAGCAGGTCCTGGGCTGCGGCATCTGTTTCATACGAATTTGCCACTTCCTGGAGCCACTGCGGTTGGCAAATTGATAGTGCGTCGAGCACCAGTCGGTGTCCAACTCGCGGGAGTGCGTCCCCTGTGCTGTTGTCCGTGCCTCGCTTGTATCTGAAAGTGAACTGTAGACCAACCAACTTTGCCATTACCTTGCGCTGAAGTTCTGTTTCCAGTTGCTGCTTGCCCAATGCACATAGACTCTTGTGGTTCGTGAGGATTTTGAAAGGGCCACGCTGTAGATACTGACGCCACTTGTCAACGGCCATCATCACCGCCAAAAACTCCTTCTCATTGGTCGACAGTTTCTGGTTTTTGATGCCCAACGCTTTGCTCATGTATGCGACGGGGTGGCCGTTCTGAACCAGGACTGCCCCGACGCCAATGTCACAGGCGTCTGTTTCAATAGCGAACGGGAGGTTGAAATCCGGCAACAGGAGCACTGGTATCTGGGTCATGGCGAGCTTGAGCTTGTCAAACGCCTCTTGTGTGTTGTCGGTCCAGTGAAATCCCTTCTTGGTGAGTAACTGGGTGAGTGGTTTGGCAAGGATTCCATAGTTGCTGACGAACTTCTTGTAGTATCCTATGAGCCCCAAAAATCCACAAAGCTCGGTGGTTGTTGTAGGAACTGGCCATGCCAGCATTGCACTTGTTTTGCTAGCATCGGTGGCAACCCCATCGCGTAAAATCATGTGCCCTAGATAATCAATGCTCGGCTGAGAAAATGAGCACTTGGAGGCTTTGCCGTATAGTTGATGCTCACGCAGCGTTGCAAGAACCAGACGCAGGTGTTCTTCGTGCTCCTCCAAGTCCATACTGAACACCAGTATGTCGTCCAAAAAGATGATGACGAACTTGCGAGTATACTTGCCGAAGATGGCATTCATGAGGAACTAGAAGGTGGCTGGGGCATTGCAGAGTCCAAACGGCATGACTCGAAAGTGGAAATGGCCGTTGTGGGTCTTGAAAGCTATTTTTTCTTCATCTTCCTCCCGCATCCTTATTTGGTGATAGCCCGCACGAAGGTCGATCTTGGAGAAGTAGGTGGCCCCGTCTAGTTCGTCCAACAGTTCATCAACCACAGGCAGTGGGAATTTGTTCTTCACCGTTTTCTTGTTGAGGCGGCAAAAATCAATGCAGAAATGCCAACTCCCATCCTTCTGCTTGACCAGCAGCACCGGGGCTGCGTAGGGGCTCATACTGCGCACGATCACACCGGATTGCAGCATGTCTTGGACCTGTTTCTCAATTTCGTCCTTCTGGGCGGGAGAGTACCGGTACGGTCTGGTGTTGATAGGAGTAGCGCCAGGCTCCAGGTGAATGCCGTGATCGTATTGACGACGTGGTGGTAGTGCAATGGGTTCAGCAAAGACGTCGTCGAACTCCTTTAGTACTTTCTGAATTCTGGGTGGCACTACGGTGTTGGGCTGCTTATCCACGCGCTTGGCAGTGACCAAGGCAGCAGTCCAGATATCATTGGCAACCTCCATACGGTGCAGTTCGTAAGCGTCCAGTTCTGAGATTGGGGGCAATTCGTTTGCTCGAACTCCTTGTAGATGCACTGTTTTCCCCTCAGTTTGAAAGGAGATAGTCTTCAGTTGCCAATGGCAGTTCATTGGGCTATGTTGAGACAACCAATCCATCCCCAGGACCCTATCGTATGCGCTGAGCTATAGTACACGCCAATCTGTGTGAAATGTGTGGCCAGGTACTTGCCAGGGCAGTGACCGGACGATCTTGTCGCAGTGAAGGCGCTGTCCATCTGCTACACGCACTGAAACTGCTGGAAGGGCTTCGGGTTGAACTGACAGGCGATCAACAAAAGCTTCACTGACAAAGCTGTGGGTGCTGCCTGAATCCACCAATAGCAGAATCACCTGATCTCCCACTTGAGCTCTCAAATGGATGGTTGATGGCGCTTCGTCCCCGGAGACCGCGTGATGAGACAGGGAGCAGCATTCCGGTTCCTGAGCCGCTGGGGTGTCAAGCAGCTGCAAAGCGTGAACCGTATCATCAGATAAGATTTCTCCATAGTCGCCTACTTCAATCATCAGAATTTGCCCTGTTCTTTTGCATTGATGTTCCCTCGAGTATTTGTCACCACAACAAAAATAGAGGCCGTTGGCTCGCCGGAAATCATGAAGCTGCTGCTCACGGGCATACTCATCTGTGCGCGCACACAGGGGAGCAGCAGCGTGGGCTGGTGCCGGTGCGGCCGCTGTCGTTGGTGGTGGTCGTCCCACTGGTGTGATCCGAGCACGCGGCACGCGTTGTTTCTCGAGCTCTTCGATGCGAGCAAACACTGCTGCACGTGTGATGCTCGTTGGTGCCTGAAGGCGAACACCTAACCTCAGCTCATCCTTGAGGCCCAACAGAAACTGAGAGATGAAAAATTTCGGTCTCAATGTGGGATCCAATGAGAGCAAATGGTACATTGCAGTTTCGAATTCCTGACGGTACTCCTGCACTGTTCCTGTTTGCCGTAACTGAACCAGATTGTGCATCTGAACTTCAAATTCTTCAGGCCCAAATTCCTCTTCCACGGCTGCTCTGAATGTTGCCCACGAAATGCCCGGATGCTTTTGCCTGTATGTCTGCAGCCACATCGCGGCCAATCCTTCCATGTATAGCGCGGCGGTGGTCACCCAACTGTGGAGTGGTAGGCGGTATAGCTCGTAGTAGGACACACAATGCTCGAGCCATATGCGAAGTGTGGTTCCGTCGAATTGAGGGAAATCATGCTTGGGTGGCTTCGTGTAGTGGTTGTAGGCGCGCTCCGTTGGTGA